>NW_021822469.1:253624-346874 GCF_901001165.1 Salmo trutta
GGGCCTTTTAGGTTATGACCCCTCTCTTCCTGTCTGATCTAGAATAATGCCTTGTCATGTTAGTATTGTGTTCATACTTCAGCTGTATGCCTTGTAGGTGAATCCATTCATTAGACAGAGTAATTACATATCTGCCTTTGATATGGACAATTATTATTCCTTTCTTGACCTTTAGGACAGTGACTCACTGGGTTTGCATCTCTCTCTCTCCCTGTGTGTGTGTACAAGAGGCGTCACTACATGTCCCTGGTTCGAATCCAGGCTGAAAACACATCCGGCCGTGATTGGGAGACCATAGGGCAGCGCACAATTGGCTCAGCGTCGTCCGAGTTTGGCCGGTGTAGGCCGTCATTGTAAATAAGAATTTGTTCTTAACTGACTTGCTAGTTAAATTTAAAAAACTAATAAGAATAATTCTCTCTCCCGCATTGGCCTTTCATGGACTGTCTCTCTCTCTCTCTATTACCAAAGCAAGTGAAATAGATAAAAAAAGTGAAATAAGTAAAAAATGTACAGAAAACATTACACTCACAAGTTTCAAAGGAATAGATACCATTTCAAATGTCATTATGGCTCTATACAGTGTTGTAGTGATGTGAAAATAGTTTAAAGTACAAAAGGGGACAATAAATAAACATATGGGTTATATTTACAATGTTGTTTGTTCTTCACTGGTTGCCCTTTTCTTGTGGCAACAGGTCACAAATCTTGCTGCTGTGATGGCACTCTGTGGTATTTCACCCAGTAGACATGGGGAGTTTATCAAATTGGATTTGTTTTCAAATTCTTTGTGGGTCTGTGTAATCTGAGGGAAATGTGTGTCTCTAATATAGTCATACATTTGGCAGGAGGTTAGGAAGTGCAGCTCAGTTTCCACCTCATTTTGTGGGCAGTGTGCACATAGCCTGCCCTTCTCTTGAGAACCAGGTCTGCCTACGGCGACCTTCCTCAATAGCAAGCCTATGCTCACTGAATCTGTACATATTCAAAACATTCCTTAAATTTTGGATCAGTCACAGTGGTCAGGTATTCTGCCACTGCGTACTCTCTGTTTAGGGCCAAATATCATTTCTAGTTTGCTCTTTCCAATGTGTCAAGTAATATCTTTTTGTTTTCTCATGATTTGGTGGGTCTAATTGTGTTGCTGTCCTGGGGATCTGTGGGGTCTGTTTGTGTTTGTGAACAGAGCCCCAGGACCAGCTTGCTTAGGGACTCTTCTCCAGGTTCATCTCTCTGTAGGTGATGGCTTTGTTATGGAAGGTTTGGGATTCGCTTCTTTTTATGTGGTTGTAGAATTTAACATCTATTTTCTGGATTTTGATAATTAGCGGGTATCGACCTAATTCTGCTCTGCATACATTATTTGGTGCTTTACATGGTACATGGAGGATGTTCTTGAAGAATTCTGCATGCAGAGTCTGAATTTAGTGGTTGTCCCATTTTGTGAATTTTTGGTTGGTGAGCGTACCCCAGACTTCACAACCATAAGGGCAATGGGTTCTAGAAATGATTAAAGTATTTTAGCCAGATCCTAATAATTGGGATGTCAAATTTTGTTCCTTTTGATGGCATAGAAGGCCCTTTTTGCCTTGCATCTCAGATCGTTCTCTCTTCTCCTGTTAAACATCTCCTCTCTCTCGCTCTCTCTTCCTCTTAAACATATCCACTCTCTTGCCAAGCTAATCCAGCCTCAGTGCTCACGTCAGACCCACAGGATTAGAGCAGCATGGTACAGGGAATAAGGAGAGAAGAATACATTTTTTCTGCCTTTGAAACATCTTTATATGTGCTACTATCTTGGTTGTTGTGTATATAGACACTGTACAGGCCTATATTCATGCACAGGGTTGTGCATGGATAATAGGGAGAGAGAAATCAAATCAAATGTTATTTGTCACATGCGCCGAAAACAACAGGTATAGACCTTAACGTGAAATGCTACTTACAAGCCCTTAATAACCAACAATGCAGTTAAAAAAATAGAGTTTAGAAAATATTTACAAAATATTTTTTTCAGTAACAATAAAATGACATAACAATAAGGAGGCTATATACAGGGGGTTACCGGTACTGAGTCAGTGTGCGGGGGTACAGATTAGTCAAGGTAATTTGTACATGTAGGTAGGGGTGAAGTGGACTATGCATAGATAATAAACAGCGAGTAGCAGAAGTGTACAAACTAAGTCATGTATCTGCCGTTTGAACGTCTTTTATAAAGCCTATCTGCTTTAACACAGTTCATACCATGACATTGTTCAAATCAAGTTGATTTGTCACGTGCGCCGAATACAACAGGTGTAGACCTTACAGTGAAATGCTTACTTACAGGCTCTAACCAATAGTGCAAAAAAGGTATTAGGTGAACAATAGGTAAGTAAAGAAATAAAACAACAGTAAAAAGACAGTGAAAAATAACAGTAGTGAGGCTATAGAAGTAGCGAGGCTACATACAGACACCGTTAGTCAGGCTGATTGAGGTAGTATGTACATGTAGATATGGTTAAAGTGACTATGCATATATGATGAAGAGAGAGTAGCAGTACTTGAATACTTGTCTCTGATTGGCTTGAAGACCATTCTAGAGCGTGCATTATAGGTATATCAGCACAGCGGAATTCAATGGCTATAGTTTATTCTTGCATGTTCTACAGAGATACTTTTGAAAGCAGAAGCCAATTGGATGACAATTTTATGAGAATTCAGTTTGGGGAAAATGACACTGTGAAACACTAGGCTAAGGTATCAGACCCCAAAACCATATTAGTTGGGCTCTAATGCATAGTGTCATTGGCTATCAGGTAGCCTAGTGGTTAGAGCGTTGGGCCAGTAACCGAAATCCCCGAGCTGACAAGGTAAACATTTGCCCCTGTTCCCGATAGGCTGTCATTGTAAATAAGAATTTGCTTTTAACTGACTTGCCTAGTTAAATTAAAATAATTTGCCTAAAAGTAGTCAACATAGAAACAGAGAATGAATGACAGGCCAATCTCCCTGTTTCTAGCCAAGACCTCAGGGGAGAACACCTTGCAGGGTGATAACAACATGAGTAACAGGAATGAAGCATGACTGGATTATCAACCGGCTGGGAGCAGGATTGGTCATGTTTTCCTTCTCACGTGTTGTCATGTTGAGCAACAATAGTGATGACAGTGACACTGCATCTTTATTAAACCCCCTATGTGAACCAGGGTGGAAGGGTGTCTATCCCAATGTCATGAGGGGATTTAAATGCCTAATGTTGGACAGACATTTTTAGGGTTTACTCACAGTGACTTGATTACTGGATAGTGGGGCATCGGTAAGCAGAGTACACTACCGGTATACCTCAAGGGGGCCCCCTGAGTCTGCAGGCTTTTGTTCCAGCCCAGCAATGTAGCCTACTCCTGATTCAAATGAGCAACGGCGTAGGCCTAGTGATTGGTTAGTGCTGGGCTGGAACAAAAGTTTGCAACCCATGTGGCAGGACCAGGATTGAAGAACAGTGACAGGCCACAGCTTGTATAGATCACTAATTAAAATTGGCCACTGACCTTTCTAAGGTGATCCTTAGCCGTGGTGACTTCATCCTGCATGGTTTTCCTCTTAAACTCCTGCATGTTCTCAAAGTACTCCTCGACATCTCGCTCGTCCTGCGGGAAAAAGCGAGTCCAGCACTATCTTCCTGCCACAGATATCTATCGCAGTGCTGAAGTACTTCTCCAGCTGACGACAAGGTGTATCCAGATCTCTCTCTTGATCATCTTGGTTGAACGTCCGATTGCTGCTGAGAAAGATCATGTCCCAAATGTTACCCTCCTTGAAGTCCGACAGGTCGGGGAAATAGGGTGCGACGACATCCCCGACCCCTGTAAACTGACGGTGGACATTTTTTAAGTCGTTAACAGAGAAGAGTCCGGCCCAGCTGGTTTCGGTTTCGCAGACAGCAAGCTGGTCTTTGCGCTTCTGTCGCTGGAGAGTTCTGTTGTGACAGGTGACCGCGAACTTGGACTCGATAACATTCCACTGCACGATAAAACCGAGCTTGAACGTCTCGTTTTCTTCGAATATGTTCGTTTTGATGGCGACCCAGCCGTCCAAGCTGTCCAAACGCTCGCAGTCTATGCTATTCATTTTGTGGTAAACATATAGCTTGCGAGCTAGCTAAAACTTGAATTCCTCTGCCTTGTTTACAACGTCCGCCATTTGTAACGATGACGTAGTGTTTCCTGTGGCGTTCTCTTTACCTTCAACTTTGACCTTTCGATCACATGCTCAGGGGGAATTCCACAGCTGATTTGATTCGCTATAATGTATCAAGGATTTATGCCAAGAGATTTGAATATTTTATACAATGGGTCGCCTTCAAGAAAATAATGACCACATTCACAATCAAATACTATTCGATTAAATACAATATTATCACTCTATTAGGCGACTACAGGCAGATTTTGGCACTATGTCAAAATACCCTTGCTGACACTTGATCTGTGTGCATAACAGTTGGGGTTCCTGCTATATTTGTCACAAACTGTATTTGCTTCCTTGGTTAGCCTGTCAAAAACACTGTCAATGGTCGCCCTGAATCGACGTTACTGGGGGAGATATTGAATAATTTATCACCAAGGTAAACTTAACCAGTGTTTTTTTGATTTAGTAACAACTAGGCAATAATAACTGATATATCTAGTCATAATTATAGCAAATAAATCTGAAACTCCAGCATAGTTTAAATGGTGTGTTGAGTTTATGTGTACAGCATGCCTGATCCATGTTTTAACAGAGGTCCAGGTTCTTAGAGAAGCAAACCCTCCTTTAACTGTCATCACTGTGTACAGTTCTTTCTGAACAAGTGTTTTTCTAAACATTAAGACTATGAATCATACTTGTTTTGATTGCAAATAATGAACTCGTTGCATGGCCTCCATAAGTTAACTAATTAAATATTTATACTTATTTTTAAAGGTAAATAAAGCATATCAAATTTACACAAGTGAATGACTGGTTGGTTAATGTTGGGTAAATAGAACATCAAAATATTTGACAATTCTTACTTCCAATACCTACTTCCAATACCTACTTCCAATACCTACTTCCTGGTCCTTAGTGGAAAAATATGAATCTGACATGTTTCATTTGATTGCCCAGTCCACCACAATACCTCCACCACAGTACCTCCACCCTCCTCCTCCCATCACGGACCTGTATGAGGTCTACACAGGAAGCAGGCTGGATGTCATCACTGAGGAGGTGCTGAGTGGAGACGAGGAGCATGGGGAGGAGCACCAGGAGGTGAAGGAGGAGGAGGTGAACAGGGATCTCCCTACCAAAGAGGCCTTCGTAGTGGTGTCAGAGAGAACAGAGACTAGAGAGTTGTCCTCTACCTCCCAGCGTTTCTCCACGGATACCAACGACTCTCTAAGGTCCGTAATACAACACTTGCTTTATTGGTCCATTTGCACAGATATTATTTTTTTATTTGTTGCTGTCACAGTTACCCAACCTGATACACAACACAAACATCACAGGCTGCGAGGGGTACTTAGGGGTAAAGTGCCTTGCTCAAGGGCACAACAGTAGTAGGTAGTGTACAGGATCCTCCGGCTTCCGGCTCACTCCCTGAAGATTTCCCCTGCAGGCAGGGGTTCGAACCGGCAAACCTCTGGTTACTGGCCCGCCTCTTAAACCTCAAGGCTACTGCCACCAAGGCTACTGCCACCAAGGCTACTGACACCAAGGCCACTGCCACCAAGGCTACCGCCACCAAGGCTACTGCCATCCCAGTGTCTAATGCACTATGTATGTAATCTTTGCATGACATGTTGCATGCATCAATCATTTAATAATGGATACAATAAAGCAATCATCATCAGGTTTGAGGCGTATGTCCCGTCTTCAGATGAGGAGGGAACTCCATCACCTGACAGCTCTGTGGACGGACACGATGACGTGTTTGAGGAGCACAAGGAGTCGGAGGTAGGGGAGGGTGTATGTTGAGTCGGAGGAAGGGGAGGGTGTGTGTTGAGTCAGAGGAAGGGGAAGGTGTGTGATGCGTCAGAGGAAGGTGTGTGTTGAGGAAGGGGAAGGTGTGTGTTGAGTCAGAGGAAGGGGAAGGTGTGTATTGAGTCGGAGGTAGGGGAAGGTGTGTGTTGAGTCGGAGGAAGGGGAAGGTGTGTGTTGAGTCGGAGGTAGGGGAGGGTGTGTGTTGAGTCGGAGGTAGGGGAGGGTGTGTGTTGAGTCGGAGAAAGGGGAAGGTGTGTGTTGAGTCGGAGGTAGAGGAGGGTGTGTGTTGAGTCGGAGAAAGGGGAAGGTGTGTGTTGAGTCGGAGGTAGGGAGGGTGTGTGTTGAGTCGGAGGTAGGGGAGGGTGTGTGTTGAGTCGGAGAAAGGGGAAGGTGTGTGTTGAGTCGGAGGTAGGGGAGGGTGTGTGTTGAGTCAGAGGAAGGGGAAGGTGTGTGTTGAGTCAGAGGTAGGGGAGGGTGTGTGTTGAGTCGGAGGAAGGGGAAGGTGTGTGATGAGTCGGAGGTAGAGGAGGGTGTGTGTTGAGTCGGAGGAAGGGGAAGGTGTGTGATGACTTGGAGGTAGGGGAGGGTGTGTGATGAGTCGGAGGAAGGGGAGGGTGTGTGATGAGTCGGAGAAAGGGGAAGGTGTGTGTGTGTGTTAATTCCATGTGAATATACCCTTAATCTAGCCTGAGTGCCAGTCTGTGTGTGCTCTCCTGCCAACTTCTACAGGCATTGTTTGGCGTGACGGCACAACAGAAGTTGGCGAGAGCACAAACAGATTTGCCCTCAGGCGACCCTTGACCCTCTGTAAGAGTTAATTTCTGCTGTGCCTTCAGAACAAGGTGAATAACATCAGGACTAAGCTGGAGGAGAAGGTGGTGGAGATGGAGAACTTTGCAGGACATCTAGAAGAGATCTTCCTCACTGTGGAGGTACAACAACCACTACTACTGACACAACAACCACTATTACTGACACAACAACCACTATTACTGATACAACAACCACTATTACTGACACAACAACCACTATTACTGATACAACAACCACTACTACTGACACAACAACCACTATTACTGACACAACAACCACTATTACTGATACAACAACCACTACTACTGACACAACAACCACTACTACTGACACAACAACCACTATTACTGACACAACAACCACTACTACTGACACAACAACCACCACTACTGACACAACAACCACCACTACTGACACAACAACCACTACTACTGACACAACAACCACTACTACTGACACAACAACCACTATTACTGACACAACAACCACTATTACTGACACAACAAACCACTATTACTGACACAACAACCACTGCTACTGACACAACAACCACTACTACTGACACAACAACCACTATCACTGACACAACAACCACTACTACTGACACAACAACCACTACTACTGACACAACAACCACTATCACTGACACAACAACCACTACTACTGACACAACAACCACTATCACTGACACAACAACCACTACTACTGACACAACAACCACTATTACTGACACAACAACCACTATTACTGACACAACAACCACTATTACTGACACAACAACCACTACTACTGACACAACAACCACTACTACTGACACAACAACCACTACTACTGACACAACAACCCTATCACTGACACAACAACCACTACTACTGACACAACAACCACTACTACTGACACAACAACCACTATCACTGACACAACAACCACTACTACTGACACAACAACCACTATCACTGACACAACAACCACTATTACTGACATAGCAACCACTATTACTGACACAACAACCACTATCACTGACACAACAACCACTACTACTGACACAACAACCACTATCATTGACACAACAACCACTATCACTGACACAACAACCACTACTACTGACACAACAACCACTACTACTGACACAACAACCACTATTACTGACACAACAACCACTACTACTGACACAACAACCACTATTACTGACACACAACCACTACTACTGACACAACAACCACTACTACTGAGACACCAACCACTATCACTGACACAACAACCACTACTACTGACACAACAACCACTATTACTGACACAACAACCACTATTACTGACACAACAACCACTACTACTGACACAACAACCACTACTACTGACACAACAACCACTACTACTGACACAACAACCACTATCACAACAATCACTATTACTGACACAACAACCACCACTATTACTGACACAACAACCACTATTACTGACACAACAACCACTATTACTGACACAACAACCACCACTATTACTGACACAACAACCACTACTACTGACACAACAACCACTACTACTGACACAACAACCACTATTACTGACACAACACCCACCACTATCACTGACACAACAACCACTACTACTGACACAACAACCACTACTACTGACACAACAACCACAGTACACACATAACAAAGACACATCTATGGGTTTTCAACCATGGATCTGTGAGCAAACCCCGTTTGGGAGCCCCTGATCATCGCTTAATGAAACGTTTCATATCTTTCAGGAGAATTTTGGTCGTCAGGAGCAACACCTGGAGCAGCACTGCAACGATGTTCTACAGACGTTATCCCATCGTTACGACGAGCGAGCCGCTGCGCTGGGGGAGGAGAAGAAGAGGAAGTTGGAGGCCTTGTACACTAAGCTGCTGGGATGCGGATGCACCCTGGACGCATCCAAGGACCTGATTGAGACCGCCCAGGAACTGTACCGCACCGAGGACAAACGACTCTTTCTACAGGTCTGTTGTAGTGGGTTGTCAGAATGACTTATTCAAGATTAAATCATTGAATTGCTAATATAGCTTTATAACTTGAAATAACTTTGAAACGTTTAAAAGTTTATGATAACTTTGTGAGTGAAAAGCCCAGGAGGCCGGCCGGCCGTTTCTGAGATACTGGAACCAGCGCACCTGGCTATGACGACGTTAAAATGTGCTTAGGTCACTCGTTTAGCCCATTCTAACGTTCAATCGAACAGTAACTGAATGGCTCAATGCCTGTCTGCCTGCTTTATATAGCAAGCCACGGCAACATGACTCACTGTCTGTAGGAGTGAACCATTTTTCGTGAACGGGGTGGTGTACCTAATAAACTGGCAACTGACTGTATATTCTGTGGTCTTTGGGATGTTTTAATCTGCCAGTTAAAGGTTTTATGAACCTTAAAATGTTAATGACCACTGGAGGAGTTGACTTTTGATGTTGTGAACTTTCCCTTGACAGGCTGTTATGCCCACCATGAAGAGGTAAAGTACTTTAAGGAGATTAACACTGCTGCCTGAGACTACAACAGAACTACACTATACTATACTATACTATACTATACTATACTATACTATACTATACTATACTATACTGTAAGGAGACTAACATTGCTAGCCTGTGAATATAACTGAACTAGCCTGGTTCCAGATCCATTTTATCCTGGTTCCAGATCTATTTTATCCTGGTTCCAGATCCATTTCAGCCTGGTTCCAGATCTATTTTATCCTGGCTCCAGATCCATTTCAGCCTGGTTCCAGATCAATTTTATCCTGGTTTCAGATCCATTTTATCCTGGACTCAGATCCATTTTATCCTGGTTCCAGATCTATTTTATCCTGGTTCCATATCCATTTTATCCTGGTTCCATATCCATTTCAGCCTGGTTCCAGATCTATTTTATCCTGGTTCCAGATCCATTTTATCCTGGTTCCAGATCCATTTCAGCCTGGACTCAGATCCATTTTATCCTGGTTTCAGATCCATTTTATCCTGGTTCCAGATCCATTTCAGCCTGGTTCCAGATCTATTTTATCCTGGTTCCAGATCTAGTTTATCCTGGTTCCAGATCCATTTTAGCCTGGTTCCAGATCCATTTCAGCCTGGTTCCAGATCTGTTTGTTCTCTTGCCAACATGCTAGATCCATTTGTGTTATCTTGTTGCTTGACCATGACCATAGGAGTTGGCAAGGCACAAAGAGATCTGGGACCAGGCTATAACAAAACTATTATAAGTGTTTGTTTACAACTGCATGGTAGTGAGTCTGGTTAATAACAGTGTAATCATGTGATTTGCTGTGAACCGTGTAACAGCCTGATTAGGAGTGTTTCATTAGGATAATATATCAGGTTATGTTTGATGTCATCAACGCTCATTCTGAAACCAAAATAGCTTCCGATCCTAATTAGCCAACTAATTCAACTAATTTAAACTAAGCAGTATAATGAATGTGTTTGATGTTGAAGAGGGTTTGTTGACATAGCTTATGTTTTGAATAGCATGATGACGCATGATGCTACATCCAATGTTCATTTCAGTGTCGTTTTAGGTGGGCTCTGTTCAGAAGGTTGCAACGTTACAAAACATTCGGATAGAAATCAATTTTGTAGAACAGGTATGATTTTTCGTTCTGTAGAATAGGGCATCTTGTCAGCTCTATTCGTTCCATTTCTATATGCAGTGTTCTGAACGTTTCACCTCACTGAATACAGGTCTGTTTGTCCAATCAGAATTGAGAAGTTTCCTGACAGGTGTTTTGTTTGTCCAATCACAATCAAGGAGTTTGTTGACTTGGGTGCGTTTTGTCGATTCAGAATCAAGGTTATGGCTGATTGATGTTTTGTTTGCCTAATCAGAATTGAGGAGTTTGCAAAGGAGAAGCCTGACCTGACGCTGGTGACCCCTCTGGAGTTTGACATGCCCCTCGCTGACCTGTCAGACGTCAAGACCATGATGGACTCCATCAACATCGTACCAGGTCTGATCAATCAATCAACCCATCCTTCCATACACCCACCAACCCACCCATCAGTCAATCAACCCATCCTTCCATACACCCACCAACCCACCCATCAGTCAATCAACCCATCCTTCCACCCACCCACCCATCAATCAATCAACCCATCCTCCCACCCACCCACCCACCCATCCATTCATCCTTCCATACACACACACACCCATCCATTCATCCATCCATCCTTCCATACACACACACACCCATCCATTCACCCACCCACCCACCCACCCACCCACCCACCCACACAATTGGCCCAGTGTCGTCCGGGTTTGGTCGGGGTAGGCCGTCATTGTAAATAAGAATTTGTTCTTAACTGACTTACCTAGTTAAATAAATGTTAAATATACTTTTATTTTTAAACGCAATTAGATTTAGGCCATGGATGGGCAACTGATCAATTTACAAAGTCTAAAATAAAAAACATAATTTTTTGTATTTTGGTCAGGGGACTCAAGCATTTCTCTCCATCCTATGTCTAGATTTGCAGGAAATAAGATGTAAAACTGCAAATGTTTCTCTCCGCCCCATGGCAAAATGAGTAGAATTGCATGAAATGTGTTATAAAATTGCAAAATCTTCTCCCCGCCCCATGGCAAAATATGTAGATTTGCCACATTCTTGCTTTAAAACGACAAAATGTTCTCTACGCGTCATGCCATAATGTGTAGAATTACAGGAAATTAACTCTAAAAACGTTTTCTCTCCGTTGTCAAGAGGGAGGCCGCTAAAATGTTTTGCTGGCAAGGTGGGGGTATGGATGTGGATACACAGACCCGCGAGCCACTGCAGGCCCCCCATGATGAGTTCAGATTATTTGTGGCCCCCACCCACATCAAAGTTGCCCGTCCCTGATTTAGATCAGGAGTATGAGCTTGGAACAGAGCAGAGCAGAGCCCCGGAGAAATCCTTCCAGACTCCAAACTCTACCTTTTATATAAATGGAGGTTAGCTTGGGGAGTTTGGTTGCTTAGAAACAAATGACTTTGATGAAAAAGTGATTTAATTTCCCTGAGTATTTAATTACATAAGGCCACTGGAGTGACGAGTCAGGCACTTTTGAGTGATGCTTTCATTCTGCTGAAGTTTGACTGAGACAATGATTGTGTCTCAAATGGCCCTCTATTCCCTATATAGAACACTACGTTGGACCAGAGCCTATTTGTCAAAAGCAGTGCACTACATAGGGAATAGGGTGCCATTTGGGACACATACAATCTCCATACTGCTTCTGTAGCTAATGCTTGTTGAGGCTGGCTGTGACATCAGTCTGTCTGAAGAGAGATTATGGCTGTGACATCAGTCTGTCTGAAGAGAGATTATGGCTGTGACGTCAGTCTGTCTGAAGAGAGATTATGGATGTGATGTCAGTCTGTCTGAAAAGAGATTATGGCTGTGATGTCAGTCTGTCTGAAGAGAGATTATGGCTGTGGCGGCAGTCTGTCTGAAGAGAGATTATGGCTGTGTGCCTCAAATGGCACCTTGTTCCCTATATAGTGTTGACCAGGGCCCTGTTCCCTATAATCTGTTGACCAGGGCCCTGTTCCCTATATTCTGTTGACCAGGGCCCTGTTCCCTATATTCTGTTGACCAGGGCCCTGTTCCCTATATTCTGTTGACCAGGGCCCTGTTCCCTATATAGTGTTGACCAGGGCCCTGTTCCCTATATTCTGTTGACCAGGGCCCTGTTCCCTATATTCTGTTGACCAGGGCCCTGTTCCCTATATTCTGTTGACCAGGGCCCTGTTCCCTATATTCTGTTGACCAGGGCCCTGTTCCCTATATAGTGTTGACCAGGGCCCTGTTCCCTATATAGTGTTGACCAGGGCCCTGTTCCCTATATAGTGTTGACCAGGGCCCTGTTCCCTATATAGTGTTGACCAGGGCCCTGTTCCCTATATAGTGTTGACCAGGGCCCTGTTCCCTATATTCTGTTGACCAGGGCCCTGTTCCCTATATAGTGTTGACCAGGGCCCTGTTCCCTATATAGTGTTCACCAGGGCCCTGTTCCCTATATTCTGTTGACCAGGGCCCTGTTCCCTATATTCTGTTGACCAGGGCCCTGTTCCCTATATAGTGTTGACCAGGGCCCTGTTCCCTATATTCTGTTGACCAGGGCCCTGTTCCCTATATTCTGTTGACCAGGGCTCTGGTCAACACTATATAGTGTTGACCAGGGCCCTGTTCCCTATATTCTGTTGACCAGGGCCCTGTTCCCTATATAGTGTTGACCAGGGCCCTGTTCCCTATATAGTGTTGACCAGGGCCCTGTTCCCTATATTCTGTTGACCAGGGCCTGTAAAGATCTAGTCCAAGGTACTGCACTGCAGGGAATAGGGTGTCATTAGGAATGCACTAGTCTGTGACGTGTGTCTATCTTTGATTCACTTGGTGACTTACCTCAGACAGCTTTGTTTTGTTTCTCACAATCTCTGATTCCACAGAAGGACACACATTTGAGAGAAATGTCAAAATGTAGAAAAATCCTGTAATAAAATAGTCTTAATAAAGTCCTTTGTGTTTAATATTGGCTGTGGGGAGAGCGCAGTGTGAAAATCAATGAAATAGAGACTTAGTATTATGTTGTCACAGTCACTTAGAAAAGTGTCAAGACCATGAAATAAACCTCTGTGGAGGAAAATAAAACATGAATGCAGTACAAACTAATTCACATAAAGGTATTACTCTCTCTCTGTAATGTCACGATCATGTTTCTGATTTTAATCTTGATGTGATTGTAACATGATATCATGTGTTTGTTATGTCATTCCAGCCCAATCTGCCCCGGTCATCAACCCCCAGGTGTCTAACTCGGCCTCGCGGACGTCTCTGCGTGTGTGCTGGAGCCTGTTCTCAGACGACTCTGTGGAATACTACGAGCTCTACTACAGACCTGTCCTGGAGGACACACCGGCTGCAGACAGCACCAAGGGGCCTGATGGTAGCAACTAGTACAACCACAACCAGTACAACTTACAATCAGGACAGAGAATCAGAATGGACAATCAGAATGTAGAATCAGAATGTACAATCAGAACATAGAATCAGAACATAGAATCAGGACATAGAATATGGACATAGATCTGAACATAGAATCTGGACATAGAATCTGAATATAGAATCTGGAAATAGTAGTCACAACCTGTAAAACATAGAATCAGAACCTGTAAAACATAGAATGAGAACCTAGAATCTGAATATAGATTCAGAACATAACATAGACAGACATTCCAGTTGAATGTTTCATGACATTATGGACCGACACAGAGACAATATATTGGGTGTACTATTTGGAATGTTCAATCTCTCTCTAAGAGGATTAATTAATCTAATGTAATCAACTATTCCCCTATGAGGGAGACTATGGTTACTTTACCTAAACCAACAGGTATAAGGCTTTAATAAAACTTTCTAATGTATTGTTGTAATGTTGTAAATGATTGAAGTGAGTTGTCTCCTCCTCAGTGTTTAATGTGAAGGTAAAGGAAACCCACTGTAGTGTAGGAGAGCTGCTACCTAACGTGCAGTATGAGTTCTGGGTCACAGCTACCAACACTACAGGCATCAGACCTGCCAGTGAGAAGGCTGTCTACGTGACAGGTAAAACCATGGGCCTGTTACAGGGAACACCACTTTCAAACTGACTAACAGTGGTTTTCAATAGGAATGTGTCAGTGGAAGACACAACTGAATACAATGGGTTGCACTATTTTAATGCTGTGCTCTCTCAGCTCTCTCTCCCTCCCTCTTTAATCCCCCTGTATCTCCCTCTCTCGCTCCCTCTTCTCCTCCCCCTCCAGTCCCCTCTCCACCAGTCATCAGACAGAGGGAGTGTAGCAGTTGTCCGGAAGCCGCTCTGATTCGCTGGGAGTCAGGAAACACCAACCCAGTCGACTCCTACACCGTAGAGCTGAGTGAGACAGGCACTGATGGACAGAGTGGGGTCAATGAGTAAGAAATACACACATGCACTCTCACACCCCCACACACGCCCGTACGCCTGCAAGCACACACATACACATACACACTCACACATACACACTCACACATACACACTCACACATACACACTCACACATAAACACACACACTCACACTCACACATACACACTCACACATACACACTCACACATAAACACACACACATACACACTCACACATACACACTCACACATACACACTCACACATACACACTCACACATACACACGCACACATACACACTCACACATACACTCACACATAAACACACAGACATAAACACTCACACATAAACACTCACACATAAACACTCACACATAAACATTCACACATATACACTCACACATACACACTCACACATATACACTCACACATACACACTCACACATACACACTCACACAAACACACTCACACATAAACACACACACTCACACATACGCACTCACACATACACACTCACACATACACACTCACACATACACACACACACATACACACTCACACATACACACTCACACACATACACACTCACACATACACACGCACACATACACACTCACACATACACACTCACACATACACTCACACATAAACACACAGACATAAACACTCACACATAAACACTCACACATAAACATTCACACCCACACACTGAAGTTTCAATATAAAATGCGAATTTAATCCACTTCCTGAATTGACTAAACTGAAAAAGAGTTGACATCAGTTCTACTCCCCATTGGTTCTCCCTGCAGGTCTGTAATGTGATTGGTTCTCCCTGCAGGTCTGTAATGTGATTGGTTCTCCCTGCAGCTCTGAATCACTGGTCACTTTAATAATGTTTACATACTGCTTTACTCATCTCATATGTATATACTGTATTCTATTCTACTGTATTTTAGTCAATGCCACTCCGACGTTGCTCAATCTAATATTTAATTCTTAATTCCATTATTTTACTTTTAGATTTGTGTGTATTGTGAATTGCTGGATATTACTGCACTGTTGGAGTTAGGAACACAAGCATTTCGCTACACCCGCAATAACATCTGCTAAATATGTGTATGTGACCAATAACATGTGATTGGTTCTCCCTCCTGGTCTATAATGTGATTTGTTCTCCCTGCAGGTCTGTAATGTGATTGGTTCTACCTCCTGGTCTATAATGTGATTGGTTCTCCCTGCAGGTCCATCGTGGCTGTTCCTACCTGTGAGAGTCTGATCCAGCTGCAGTCAGGAAGACAGTACCTCATCTACGTCAGAGCTGTCAACATCGGAGGACCCAGTGACAGGAGCGAGGCTTTTACCGTCTCTACTACAGGTGAGAGGACAGACCCCCATGTCCTGACGCTGTAGTATGTTTAGTTGATGTTGTTCACTGTCAAATATTATTCTGTCTCATAGCACCTTTATAGGTATCAGTGAGGTTGTTACTGTGTGTGTTTTATAGTTGTCAAGACCAGACAGTGAGGTTGTTACTGTGTGTTTTATAGTTGTCAAGACCAGACAGTGAGGTTGTTACTGTGTGTGTTTTATAGTTGTCAAGGCCAGACAGTGAGGTTGTTACTGTGTGTTTTATAGTTGTCAAGGCCAGACAGTGAGGTTGTTACTGTGTGTGTTTTATAGTTGTCAAGACCAGACAGTGAGGTTGTTACTGTGTGTGTTTTATAGTTGTCAAGACCAGACAGTGAGGTTGTTACTGTGTTTTATAGTTGTCAAGACCAGACAGTGAGGTTGTTACTGTGTGTGTTTTATAGTTGTCAAGACCAGACAGTGAGGTTGTTACTGTGTTTTATAGTTGTCAAGACCAGACAGTGAGGTTGTTATTGTGTTTTATAGTTGTCAAGACCAGACAGTGAGGTTGTTACTGTGTGTGTTTTATAGTTGTCAAGACCAGACAGTGAGGTTGTTACTGTGTTTTATAGTTGTCAAGACCAGACAGTGTGGTTGTTACTGTGTTTTATAGTTGTCAAGACCAGACAGTGAGGTTGTTACTGTGTTTTATAGTTGTCAAGACCAGACAGTGTGGTTGTTAATGTGTTTTATAGTTGTCAAGACCAGACAGTGAGGTTGTTACTGTGTTTTATAGTTGTCAAGACCAGACAGTGAGGTTGTTACTGTGTTTTATAGTTGTCAAGACCAGACAGTGAGGTTGTTACTGTGTTTTATAGTTGTCAGACCAGACAGTGAGGTTGTTACTGTGTTTTATAGTTGTCAAGACCAGACAGTGAGGTTGTTACTGTGTTTTATAGTTGTCAAGACCAGACAGTGAGGTTGTTACTGTGTTTTATAGTTGTCAAGACCAGACAGTGAGGTTGTTACTTGTGTTTTATAGTTGTCAAGACCAGACAGTGAGGTTGTTACTGTATTTCATAGGTTGTCAAGACCAGACAGTGTGGTTGTTACTGTGTTTTATAGTTGTCAAGACCAGACAGTGTGGTTGTTACTGTGTTTTATAGTTGTCAAGACCAGACAGTGAGGTTGTTACTGTGTTTTATAGTTGTCAAGACCAGACAGTGAGGTTGTTACTGTGTTTTATAGTTGTCAAGACCAGACAGTGAGGTTGTTACTGTGTTTTATAGTTGTCAAGACCAGACAGTGAGGTTGTTACTGTGTGTTTATAGTTGTCAAGGCCAGACAGTGAGGTTGTTACTGTGTGTTTTATAGTTGTCAAGACCAGACAGTGAGGTTGTTACTGTGTGTGTTTTATAGTTGTCAAGACCAGACAGTGAGGTTGTTACTGTGTTTTATAGTTGTCAAGACCAGACAGTGTGGTTGTTACTGTGTTTTATAGTTGTCAAGACCAGACAGTGAGGTTGTTACTGTGTTTTATAGTTGTCAAGACCAGACAGTGTGGTTGTTACTGTGTTTTATAGTTGTCAAGACCAGACAGTGAGGTTGTTACTGTGTTTTATAGTTGTCAAGACCAGGACAGTGAGGTTTGGTTTACTGTGTTTTATAGTTGGTCAAGACCAGACAGTGAGGTTGTTACCTGTGTTTTTCTAGTTGTTCAAGACCAGACAGTTGAGGTTGTGGTTGTTACTGTGTGGTTTTATAGTTGTCAAGGACCAGACAGTGAGGTTGTTTCTGTGTTTTTATAGTTGATCAAGACCAGACAGTGAGGTTGTTACATGCTGTTTTATAGTTGTCAAGACCAGACAGTGAGGTTGTTACTGTGTTGTTATAGTTGTCAAGGACCAGACAGTGAGGTGTACTGGTTATAGTTGTCTAACAGTGGTTGTTACTGTGTTTTATAGTTTTCAAGATCAGGACAAGTGAGGTTTGTTACTGTGTTTTATAGTTGTCAAGACCCAGACAGTGAGGTTGGTTACTGTGTTTTATTAGTTGTCACGGACCAGACCGTGAGGTTGTTACTGTGTTTTATAGTTGTCAAGACCAGACAGTGAGGTTGTTACTGTGTTTTATAGTTGTCAAGAACAGACAGTGAGGTTGTTACTGTGTTTCATCGTTGTCAAGGACCAGACAGTGAGGTTGTTACTGGTGTTTTTATAGTTGTCAAGGCCAGACAGTGAGGTTGTACTGTGTGTGTTTTATAGTTGTCAAGACCAGACAGTGAGTGTTACTGTGTGTGTTTTATAGTTGTCAAGGACCAGACAGTTGAGGTTGTTACTGTGTTGTTTTATAGTTGTCAAGACCAGACAGTGTGCGTTGTTACTGTGTTTTATAGTTGTCAAGACCAGGACAGTGAGGTTGTTACCTGGTTTTATAGTTGTCAAGACCAGACAGTGTGGTTGTTACTGTGTTTTATAGTTGTCAAGACCAGGACAGTGAGGTTGTTACTGTGTTTTTATAGTTGTCAAGACCAGACAGTGAGGTTGTTACTGTGTTTTATAGTTGTCAAGACCAGACAGTGAGGTTGTTACTGTGTTTTATAGTTGTCAAGACCAGACAGTGAGGTTGTTACTGTGTTTTATAGTTGTCAAGACCAGACAGTGAGGTTGTTACTGTATTTCATAGTTGTCAAGACCAGACAGTGTGGTTGTTACTGTGTTTTATAGTTGTAAAGACCATACAGTGTGGTTGTTACTGTGTTTTATAGTTGTCAAGACCAGACAGTGAGGTTGTTACTGTGTTTTATAGTTGTCAAGACCAGACAGTGAGGTTGTTACTGTGTTTTATAGTTGTCAAGACCAGACAGTGAGGTTGTTACTGTGTTTTATAGTTGTCAAGAACAGACAGTGAGGTTGTTACTGTGTTTCATAGTTGTCAAGACCAGACAGTGAGGTTGTTACTGTGTGTTTTATAGTTGTCAAGGCCAGACAGTGAGGTTGTTACTGTGTGTGTTTATAGTTGTCAAGACCAGACAGTGAGGTTGTTACTGTGTGTGGTTTTATAGTTGTCAAGACCAGACAGTGAGGTTGTTACTGTGTGTGTTTATAGTTGTCAAGACCAGACAGTGAGGTTGTTACTGTGTTGTGTTTATAGTTGTCAAGACCAGACAGTGAGGTCGTTACTGTGTTTTATAGTTGTCAAGACCAGACAGTGAGGTTTTTACTGTGTTTTATAGTTGTCAAGACCAGACAGTGAGGTTGTTACTGTGTTTTATAATTGTCAAGACCAGACAGTGAGGTTGTTACTGTGTGTGTTTTATAGTTGTCAAGACCAGACAGTGAGGTTGTTACTGTGTTTTATAGTTGTCAAGACCAGACAGTGTGGTTGTTACTGTGTTTTATAGTTGTCAAGACCAGACAGTGAGGTTGTTACTGTGTTTTATAGTTGTCAAGGCCAGACAGTGTGGTTGTTACTGTGTTTTATAGTTGTCAAGACCAGACAGTGAGGTTGTTACTGTGTTTTATAGTTGTCAAGACCAGACAGTGAGGTTGTTACTGTGTTTTATCGTTGTCAAGACCAGACAGTGAGGTTGTTACTGTGTTTTATAGTTGTCAAGACCAGACAGTGAGGTTGTTACTGTATTTCATAGTTGTCAAGACCAGACAGTGTGGTTGTTACTGTGTTTTATAGTTGTCAAGACCAGACAGTGTGGTTGTTACTGTGTTTTATAGTTGTCAAGACCAGACAGTGTGGTTGTACGTGTTTTATAGTTGTCAAGACCAGACAGTGAGGGTCGTTTACGTGTTTTATAAGTTGTCAAGACCAGACAGTGAGGTTGTTACTGGTTTTATAGTTGTCAAGACCAGACAGTGAGGTTGTTACTGTGTTTTATAATTGTCAAGACCAGACAGTGAGGTTGTTACTGTGTGTGTTTTATAGTTGTCGACCAGACAGTGAGGTTGTTACTGGTTTATAGTGTCAAGACCAGGACAGTGGTGGTTGTTACTGTGTTTTATAGTTGTCAAGACCAGACAGTGAGGTTGTTACTGTGTTTATAGTTGTCAAGACCAGACAGTGTGGTTGTTAATGTGTTTTATAGTTGTCAAGACCAGACAGTGAGGTTGTTACTGTGTTTTATAGTTGTCAAGACCAGACAGTGAGGTTTTACTGTGTTTTATAGTTGTCAAGACCAGACAGTGAGGTTGTTACTGGTTTTATAGTTGTCAAGACCAGACAGTGAGGTTGTTACTGTGTTTTTATAGTTGTCAAGACCAGACAGTGAGGTTGTTTACTGTGTTTTATAGTTGTCAAGACCAGACAGTGAGGTTGTTACTGTGTTTTATAGTTGTCAAGACCAGACAGTGAGGTTGTTACTGTGTTTTATAGTTGTCAAGACCAGACAGTGAGGTTGTTACTGTGTTTTATAGTTGTCAAGACCAGACAGTGTGGTTGTTACTGTGTTTTATAGTTGTCAAGACCAGACAGTGTGGTTGTTACTGTGTTTTATAGTTGTCAAGACCAGACAGTGAGGTTTTACTGTGTTTTATAGTTGTCAAGACCAGACAAGTGAGGTTGTTACTGTGGTTTTATAGTTGTCAAGACCAGACAGTGAGGTTGTTACTGTTTTTTTATAGTTGTCAAGACCAGACAGTGAGGTTGTTACTGTGTGTTTTATAGTTGTCAAGGCCAGAGAGTGAGGTTGTTACTGTGTGTGTTTTATAGTTGTCAAGACCAGACAGTGAGGTTGTTACTGTGTGTGTTTTATAGTTGTCAAGACCAGACAGTGAGGTTGTTACTGTTTTTTATAGTTGTCAAGACCAGACAGTGAGGTTGTTACTGTATTTCATAGTTGTCAAGACCAGACAGTGTGGTTGTTACTGTGTTTTATAGTTGTCAAGACCAGACAGTGTGGTTGTTACTGTGTTTTATAGTTGTCAAGACCAGACAGTGAGGTTGTTACTGTGTTTTATAGTTGTCAAGACCAGACAGTGAGGTTGTTACTGTGTTTTATAGTTGTCAAGACCAGACAGTGAGGTTGTACTGTATTTCATAGTTTGTCAAGACCAGGACAGTGTGGTTGTTACTGTGTTTTATAGTTGTCAAGGACCAGACAGTGAGGTTGTTACTGTGTTTTATAGTTGTCAAGACCAGACAGTGAGGTTGTTACTGTGTTTTATAGTTGTCAAGACCAGACAGTGAGGTTGTTTACTGTGTTTTATAGTTGTCAAGAACAGACAGTGAGGTTGTTACTGTGTTTCATAGTTGTCTAAGACCAGACAGTGAGGTTGTTACTGTGTGTTTATAGTTGTCAGGCCAGACAGTGTGGTTGTTACTGTGTTTCATAGTTGTCAAGACCAGACAGTGAGGTGTTACTGTATTTCATAGTTGTCAAGACCAGACAGTGTGGTTGTTACTGTGTTTTATAGTTGTAAAGACCATACAGTGTGGTTGTTACTGTGTTTTATAGTTGTCAAGACCAGACAGTGAGGTTGTTACTGTGTTTTATAGTTGTCAAGACCAGACAGTGAGGTTGTTACTGTTTATAGTTGTCAAGACCAGACAGTGAGGTGTTACTGTGTTTTATAGTTGTCAAGACCAGACAGTGAGGTTGTTACTGTATTTCATAGTGTAAGACCAGACAGTGGTGTTACTGTGTTTTTAGTTGTAAAGACCATACAGTGTGGTTGTTACGTGTTATAGTTGTCAAGACCAGGACAGTGAGGTTTACTGTGTTTTATAGTTGTCAGACCAGACAGTGAGGTTGTACTGTGTTTATAGTTGAAGACCAGACGTGAGGTTGTTACTGTGTTTTATAGTTGTCAAGAACAGACAGTGAGGTTGTTACTGTGTTTCATAGTTGTCAAGACCAGACAGTGAGGTTGTTACTGTGTGGTTTATAGTTGTCAAGGCCAGACAGTGAGGTTGTTACTGTGTTGTTTTATAGTGTCAAGACCAGACAGTGAGGTTGTTACTGTGTGTTTTATAGTTGTCAAGACCAGACAGTGAGGTTGTTATGTGTGTTTTATAGTGTCAAGACCAGACAGTGAGGTCGTTACTGTGTTTATAGTTGTCAAGACCAGACGTGAGGTTTTACTGTGTTTTATAGTTGTCAAGACCGACAGTGAGGTTGTTACTGTGTTTTATAATTGTCAAGACAGACAGTGAGGTTGTTACTGTGTGTGTTTTATAGTGTCAAGACCAGACAGTGAGGTTGTACTGTGTTTTATAGTTGTCAAGACCAGACAGTGTGGTTGTTTACTGTGTTTTATAGTTGTCAAGACCAGACAGTGAGGTTGTTACTGTGTTTTATAGTTGTCAAGGCCAGACAGTGTGGTTGTTACTGTGTTTTATAGTTGTCAAGACCAGGCCAGTGAGGTTGTTACTGTGTTTTATAGTTGTCAAGGACAGACAGTGAGGTTTGTTACTGTGTTTTATCGTTGTCAAGACCAGACAGTGAGGTTGTTACTGTGTTTATAGTTGTCAAGACCAGACAGTGAGGTTGTTACTGTGTTTTATAGTTGTCAAGACAGACAGTGAGGTTGTTACTGTGTTTTATAGTTGTCAAGACCAGGACAGTGTGGTTGGTACTGTGTTTTATAGTTGTCAAGACCAGAACAGTGAGGTTTGTTACTGTGTTTTATAGTTTTGTTCAAGACCAGACAGTGAGGTTGTTACTGTGTTTTATAGTTGTTCAAGACCAGACAGTGAGGTTGGTTACTGTGTTTTATAGTTGTCAAGACCACCCCCCCCCCCCCCCCGCCCAGTAGGTTGTTTACTGTGTTTTATAGTTGTCAAGACCAGACAGTGAGGTTGTTACTGTGTTTTATAATTGTCAAGACCAGACAGTGAGGTTTGTTACTGTGTGTGTTTTATAGTTGTCAAGACCAGACAGTGAGGTTGTTACTGTGTTTTATAGTTGTCAAGACCAGACAGTGGTTGTTACTGTGTTTTATAGTTGTCAAAGACCAGACAGTGGGTTGTTACTGTGTTTTATAGTTGTCAAGGCAGACAGTGTGGTTTACTGTGTTTATAGTTGTCAAGACCGACAGTGAGGTTGTTTACTGTGTTTTATAGTTGTCAAGACCAGACAGTGAGGTTGTTACTGTTTTATCGTTGTCAAGACCAGACAGTGAGGTTGTTACTGTGTTTTAGTTGTCAGACCAGACAGTGAGGTTGTTACTGTATTTCATAGTTGTCAAGACCAGACAGTGTGGTTGTTACTGTGTTTTATAGTTGTCAAGACCAGACAGTGTGGTTGTTACTGGTTTTATAGTTGTCAAGACAGACAGTGTGGTTGTTACTGTGTTTTATAGTTGTCAAGACCAGACAGTGAGTCGTTACTGTGTTTTATAGTTGTCAAGACCAGACAGGAGGTTGTTACTGTGTTTTATAGTTGTCAAGGACCAGACAGTGAGGTTGTTACTGTGTTTTAATTGTCAAGACCAGACAGTGAGTGAGGTTGTTACTGTGTGTGTTTATAGTTGTCAAGACCAGACAGTGAGGTGTTACTGTGTTTTATAGTTGTCAAGACCAGACAGTGTGGTTGTTATGTGTTTATAGTTGTCAAGACCAGACAGTGAGGTTGTTACTGTGTTTTATAGTTGTCAAGACCGACAGTGTGGTTGTTAATGTTTATAGTTGTCAAGACCAGACAGTGAGGTTGTTACTGTGTTTTATAGTTGTCAAGACCGACAGTGAGGTTGTTACTGTGTTTTCTAGTTGTCAAGACCAGACAGTGAGGTTGTTACTGTGTTTATAGTTGTCAAGACCAGACAGGAGGTTGTTACTGTGTTTTATAGTTGTCAAGACCAGACAGTGAGGTTGTACTGTGTTGTATAGTTGTCAAGAAGACAGTGAGGTTGTTACTGTGTTTTATAGTTGTCAAGACCAGACAGTGAGGTTGTTACTGTGTTTTATAGTTGTCAAGACCAGCCAGTGAGGTTGTTACTGTGTTTTATAGTTGTCAAGACCAGACAGTGGTTGTTACTGTGTTTATAGTTGTCAAGACCAGACAGTGTGGTTGTTTACTGTGTTTTATAGTTGTCAAGACCAGACAGTGAGGTTGTTACTTGTTCTGTGTTTTATAGTTGTCAAGACCAGACAGTGAGGTTGTTACTGTGTTTTATAGTTGTCAAGACCAGACAGTGAGGTTGTTACTGTGTTTTATAGTTGTCAAGACCAGACAGTGAGGTTGTTACTGTGTGTTTTATAGTTGTCAAGGCCAGAGAGTGAGGTTGTTACTGTGTGTGTTTTATAGTTGTCAAGACCAGACAGTGAGGTTGTTACTGTGTGTGTTTTATAGTTGTCAAGACCAGACAGTGAGGTTGTTACTGTTTTTTATAGTTGTCAAGACCAGACAGTGAGGTTGTTACTGTATTTCATAGTTGTCAAGACCAGACAGTGTGGTTGTTACTGTGTTTTATAGTTGTCAAGACCAGACAGTGTGGTTGTTACTGTGTTTTATAGTTGTCAGACCAGACAGTGAGGTGTGTTACTGTGTTTATAGTTGTCAAGACCAGACAGTGAGGTTGTTACTGTGTTTTATAGTGTCAAGACCAGACAGTGAGTTGTTACTGTATTTCATAGTTGTCAAGACCAGACAGTGTGGTTGTTACTGTGTTTATAGTTGTCAAGACCAGACAGTGAGGTTGTTACTGTTTTATAGTTGTCAAGACCAGACAGTGAGGTTGTTACTGTGTTTTATAGTTGTCAGACCAGACAGTGAGGTTGTTACTGTGTTTTATAGTTGTCAAGAACAGACAGTGAGGTTGTTACTGTGTTTCATAGTTGTCAAGACCAGACAGTGGGTTGTACTGTGTGTTTTATAGTTGTCAAGGAAGACAGTGGTTGTTACTGTGTTTCATAGTTGTCAAGACCAGACGTGAGGTTGTACTGTATTTCATAGTTGTCAAGACCAGACAGTGTGGTTGTTACTGTGTTTATAGTTGTAAGACCATACAGTGTGGTTGTTACTGTGTTTATAGTTGTCAAGACCAGACAGTGAGGTTGTTACTGTGTTTATAGTTGTCAAGACCAGACAGTGAGGTTGTTACTGGTGTTTTATAGTTGTCAAGACCAGACAGTGAGGTTGTTACTGTGTTTTATAGTTGTCAGACCAGACAGTGAGGTGTTACTGTATTTATAGTTGTCAAGACCAGACAGTGGGTTGTTACTGTTTTTATAGTTGTCAAGACCATACAGTGTGGTTGTTACCTGTGTTTTATAGTTGTCAAGACCAGACAGTGAGGTTGTTACTGTGTTTTATAGTTGTCAAGACCAGACAGTGAGGTGTTACTGGTTTTATAGTTGTCAAGACCAGACAGTGAGGTTGTACTGTGTTTTATAGTTGTCAAGAACGACAGTGAGGTTGTTACTGGTTCATAGTTGTCAAGACCAGACAGTGGTTGTTACTGTGTGTTTTATAGTTGTCAGGCAGACAGTGAGGTTGTTACTGTGTGTTTTATAGTTGTCAAGACCAGACAGTGAGGTTGTTACTGTGTGTGTTTTATAGTTGTCAAGACCAGACAGTGAGGTTGTTACTGTGGTGTTTAGTTGTCAAGACCAGACAGTGAGGTCGTTACTGTGTTTATAGTGTCAAGACCAGACAGTGAGGTTTTACTGTGTTTTATAGTTGTCAAGACCAGACAGTGAGGTTGTTTACTGTGTTTTATAATTGTCAAGACCAGACAGTGAGGTTGTTACTGTGTGTGTTATAGTTGTCAGACCAGACAGTGAGGTTGTTACTGTGTTTTATAGTTGTCAAGACCAGACATGTGGTTGTTACTGTGTTTTATAGTTGTCAAGACCAGACAGTGAGGTTGTACTGTGTTTATAGTGTCAAGGCCAGACAGTGTGGTTGTTACTGTGTTTTATAGTTGTCAAGACCAGACAGTGAGGTTGGTACTGTGTTTTATAGTGTCAAGACCAGACAGTGAGGTTGTTACTGTGTTTTATCGTTGTCAAGACCAGACCAGTGAGGTTGTTACTGTGTTTTATAGTTGGTCAAGACCAGACAGTGAGTTGTTACTGTGTTTATAGTTGTCAAGACCAGACAGTGAGGTTGTTACTGTGTTTTATAGTTGTCAAGACCAGACAGTGTGGTTGTTACTGTTTTATAGTTGTCAAGACCAGACAGTGAGGTTGTTATGTGTTTTATAGTTGTCAAGACCAGACAGTGAGGTTGTTACTGTTTTATAGTTGTCAAGACCAGACAGTGAGGTTGTTACTGTGTTTATAGTTGTCAAGACCAGACAGTGAGGTTGTTACTGTGTTTATAGTTGTCAAGACCAGACAGTGAGGTTGTTACTGTGTTATAATTGTCAAGACCAGACAGTGAGGTTGTTACTGTGTGTGTTTATAGTTGTCAAGACCAGACAGTGAGGTTGTTACTGTGTTTTATAGTTGTCAAGACCAGACAGTGTGGTTGTTACTGTGTTTTATAGTTGTCAAGACCAGACAGTGAGGTTGTTACTGTGTTTTATAGTGTGTCAAGGCCAGACAGGTGGTTGTTACTGTGTTTTATAGTTGTCAAGACCAGACGTGAGGTTGTTACTGTTTTATAGTTGTCAGACCAGAACAGTGAGGTTGTTACTGTGTTTTATCGTGTCAAGACCAGACAGTGAGGTTGTTACTGTGTTTATAGTTGTCAGACCAGACAGTGAGGTTGTTACTGTTTTATAGTTGTCAAGACCAGACAGTGGTTGTTACTGTGTTTTATAGTTGTCAAGACCAGACAGTGGGTTGTTACTGGGTTTTATAGTTGTCAAGACCAGACAGTGTGGGTGTTACTGTGTGTTATAGTTGTCAAGACCAGACAGTGAGGTCGTTACTGTGTTTTATAGTTGTCAAGACCAGACAGTGAGGTTGTTACTTTGTTTATAGTTGTCAAGACCAGACAGTGAGGTTGTTACTGTGTTTATAATTGTCAAGACCAGACAGTGAGGGTTGTACTGTGTGTGTTTTATAGTTGTCAAGACCAGACAGTGAGGTTGTTACTGTGTTTATAGTTGTCAAGACCAGACAGTGTGGTTGTTACTGTGTTTTATAGTTGTCAAGACCAGACAGTGAGGTTGTTACTGTGTTTTATAGTTGTCAAGACCAACAGTGTGGTTGTTAATGTGTTTTATAGTTGTCAAGACCAGACGTGAGGTTGTTACTGTGTTTTATAGTTGTCAAGACCAGACAGTGAGGGTTGTTACTGTGTTTTATAGTTGTCAAGACCAGACAGTGAGGTTGTTACTGTGTTTTATAGTTGTCAAGACCAGACAGTGAGGTTGTTACTGTGTTTATAGTTGTCAAGACCAGACAGTGAGGTTGTTACTGTTTTATAGTTGTCAAGACCAGACAGTGAGGTTGTTACTGTGTTTTATAGTTGTCAGACCAGACAGTGAGGTTGTTACTGTGTTTTATAGTTGTCAAGACCAGACAGTGAGGTTGTTATGTGTTTATAGTTGTCAGACCAGACAGTGTGGTTGTACTGTGTTTTATAGTTGTCAAGACCAGACAGTGAGGTTGTTACTGTGTTTATAGTTGTCAAGACCAGACAGTGAGGTTGTTACTGGTTTATAGTTGTCAAGACCAGACAGTGAGGTTGTTACTGTGTTTATAGTTGTCAAGACCAGACAGTGAGGTTGTTACTGTGTTTTATAGTTGTCAAGACCAGACAGTGAGGTTGTTACTGTGTGTTTTATAGTTGTCAAGGCCAGAGAGTGAGGTTGTTACTGTGTGTGTTTATTAGTTGTCAAGACCAGACAGTGAGGTTGTTACTGTGTGTTTATAGTTGTCAAGACCAGACAGTGAGGTTGTTACTGTTTTTATAGTTGTCAAGACCAGACAGTGAGGTTGTTACTGTTTTCATAGTTGTCAAGACCAGACAGTGGTTGTTATGTGTTTTATAGTTGTCAGACCAGACAGTGTGGTTGTACTGTGTTTATAGTTGTCAAGACCAGACAGTGAGGTTGTTACTGTGTTTATAGTTGTCAAGACCAGACAGTGAGGTTGTTACTGTGTTTTATAGTTGTCAAGACCAGACAGTGAGGTTGTTACTGTATTTCATAGTTGTCAAGACCAGACAGTGGTTGTTACTGTGTTTTATAGTTGTCAAACAGACAGTGAGGTTGTTACTGTGTTTTATAGTTGTCAAGACCAGACAGTGAGGTTGTTACTGTGTTTTATAGTTGTCAAGACCAGACAGTGAGGTTGTTTCTGTGTTTTATAGTTGTCAAGACAGACAGTGAGGTTGTTACTGTGTTTCATAGTTGTCAAGACCAGACAGTGAGGTTGTTACTGTGTTTTATAGTTGTCAAGACCAGACAGTGAGGTTGTACTGTGTGTGTTTTATAGTTGTCAAGACCAGACAGTGAGGTTGTACTGTGTGTGTTTTATAGTTGTCAAGACCAGACAGTGAGGTTGTTACTGTGTGTTTTATAGTTGTCAAGACCAGACAGTGAGGTGTTACTGTGTTTTATAGTTGTCAAGACCAGACAGTGAGGTTGTTACTGTGTTTTATAGTTGTCAAGACCAGACAGTGAGGTTGTTACTGTGTTTTATAGTTGTCAAGACCAGACAGTGAGGTTGTTACTGTGTGTGTTTTATAGTTGTCAAGACCAGACAGTGAGGTTGTTACTGTGTTTTATAGTTGTCAAGACCAGACGTGTGGTTGTTACTGTTTTATAGTTGTCAAGACCAGACAGTGAGGTTGTTACTGTGTGTTTTATAGTTGTCAAGACCAGACAGTGAGGTTGTTACTGTGTTTTATAGTTGTCAAGACCAGACAGTGAGGTTGTTACTGTGTTTTATAGTTGTCAAGACCAGACAGTGAGGTTGTTACTGTGGTTTTATAGTTGTCAAGACCAGACAGTGAGGTTGTTTCTGTGTTTTATAGTTGTCAAGACCAGACAGTGAGGTTGTTACTGTGTTTATAGTTGTCAAGACCAGACAGTGAGGTTGTTACTGTGTTTTATAGTTGTCAAGACCAGACAGTGAGGTTGTTACTGTGTTTTATAGTTGTCAAGACCAGACAGTGAGGTTGTTACTGTGTTATAGTTGTCAAGACCAGACAGTGAGGTTGTTACTGTGATAGTTGTCAAGACCAGACAGTGAGGTTGTTACTGTGTTTTATAGTTGTCAAGACCAGAGTGGTGTTGTTACTGTGTTTTATAGTTGTCAAGACCAGACAGTGAGGTTGTTACTGTGTTTTATAGTTGTCAAGACCAGACAGTGAGGTTGTTACTGTGTTTATAGTTGTCAAGACCAGACAGTGAGGTTGTTACTGTGTTTTATAGTTGTCAAGACCAGACAGTGAGGTTGTTACTGTGTTTTATAGTTGTCAAGCCAGACAGTGAGGTTGTTACTGTGTGTTTTATAGTTGTCAAGACCAGACAGTGAGGTTGTTACTGTGTGTGTTTATAGTTGTCAAGACCAGACAGTGAGGTTGTTACTGTGTTTTATAGTTGTCAAGACCAGACAGTGAGGTTGTTACTGTGTTTATAGTTGTCAAGACCAGACAGTGAGGTTTTACTGTGTGTGTTTTATAGTTGTCAAGACCAGACAGTGAGGTTGTTACTGTGTTTTATATTGTCAAGACCAGACAGTGAGGTGTTACTGTGTTTTATAGTTGTCAAGACCAGACAGTGAGGTTGTTACTGTTTATAGTTGTCAAGACCAGACAGTGAGGTTGTTACTGTGTTTTATATTGTCAAGACCAGACAGTGAGGTTGACTGTGTGTGTTTTATAGTTGTCAAGACCAGACAGTGAGGTTGTTACTGTGTTTTATAGTTGTCAAGACCAGACGTGTGGTTGTTACTGTTTTATAGTTGTCAAGACCAGACAGTGAGGTTGTTACTGTGTGTTTTATAGTTGTCAAGACCAGACAGTGAGGTTGTTACTGTGTTTTATAGTTGTCAAGACCAGACAGTGAGGTTGTTACTGTGTTTTATAGTTGTCAAGACCAGACAGTGAGGTTGTTACTGTGTTTTATAGTTGTCAAGACCAGACAGTGAGGTTGTTTCTGTGTTTTATAGTTGTCAGACCAGACAGTGAGGTTGTTACTGTGTTTTATAGTTGTCAAGACCAGACAGTGAGGTTGTTACTGTGTTTTATAGTTGTCAAGACCAGACAGTGAGGTTGTTACTGTGTTTATAGTTGTCAAGACCAGACAGTGAGGTTGTTACTGTGTTTTATAGTTGTCAAGACCAGACAGTGAGGTTGTTACTGTGTTTTATAGTTGTCAAGACCAGACAGTGAGGTTGTTAATGTGTTTTATAGTTGTCAAGACCAGACAGTGAGGTTGTTACTGTGTTTTATAGTTGTCAAGACCAGACAGTGAGGTTGTTACTGTGTTTTATAGTTGTCAAGACCAGACAGTGAGGTTGTTACTGTGTTTTATAGTTGTCAAGACCAGACAGTGAGGTTGTTACTGTGTTTTATAGTTGTCAAGACCAGACAGTGAGGTTGTTACTGGTGTTTATAGTTGTCAAGCCAGAGAGTGAGGTTGTTACTGTGTGTGTTTTATAGTTGTCAAGACCAGACAGTGAGGTTGTTACTGTGTGTGTTTTATAGTTGTCAAGACCAGACAGTGAGGTTGTTACTGTTTTTTATAGTTGTCAAGACCAGACAGTGAGGTTGTTACTGTTTTCATAGTTGTCAAGACCAGACAGTGTGGTTGTTACTGTGTTTTATAGTTGTCAAGACCAGACAGTGTGGTTGTTACTGTGTTTTATAGTTGTCAAGACCAGACAGTGAGGTTGTTACTGTGTTTTATAGTTGTCAAGACCAGACAGTGAGGTTGTTACTGTGTTTTATAGTTGTCAAGACCAGACAGTGAGGTATTACTGTTTTCATAGTTGTCAAGACCAGACAGTGTGGTTGTTACTGTGTTTTATAGGTTGTCAAGACCAGACGTGAGGTTGTTACTGTGTTTTATAGTTGTCAAGACCAGACAGTGAGGTTGTTTACTGTGTTTTATAGTTGTCAAGACCAGACAGTGAGGTTGTTACTGTGTTTATAGTTGTCAAGACACAGACAGTGAGGTTGTTACTGTGTTTCATAGTTGTCAAGACCAGACAGTGAGGTTTGTTACTGTGTGTTTTATAGTTGTCAAGGCCAGACAGTGAGGTTGTTACTGTGTGTGTTTTTATAGTTGTCAAGACCAGACAGTGAGTTGTTACTTGTGTGTGTTTTATAGGTTGTCAAGACCAGACAGTGAGGTTGTTACTGTGTGTGTTTTATAGTTGTCAAGACCAGACAGTGAGGTCGTTACTCTGTGTTTGATAGTTGTCAGACCAGACAGTGAGGTTGTTACTGTGTTTTATAGTTGTCAAGACCAGACAGTGAGGTTGTTACTGTTTTTAATTGTCAAGACCAGACAGTGAGGTTGTTACTGTGTGTGTTTTATAGTTGTCAAGACCAGACAGTGAGGTTGTTACTGTGTTTTATAGTTGTCAAGACCAGACAGTGTGTTGTTACTGTGTTTTATAGTTGTCAAGACCAGACAGTGAGGTTGTTACTGTGTGTGTTTTATAGTTGTCAAGACCAGACAGTGAGGTTGTTACTGTGTTTTATAGTTGTCAAGACCAGACAGTGAGGTTGTTACTGTGTTTTATAGTTGTCAAGACCAGACAGTGAGGTTGTTACTGTGTTTTATAGTTGTCAAGACCAGACAGTGAGGTTGTTTCTGTGTTTTATAGTTGTCAAGACCAGACAGTGAGGTTGTTACTGTGTTTTATAGTTGTCAAGACCAGACAGTGAGGTTGTTACTGTGTTTATAGTTGTCAAGACCAGACAGTGAGGTTGTTACTGTGTTTATAGTTGTCAAGACCAGACAGTGAGGTTGTTACTGTTTTATAGTTGTCAAGACCAGACAGTGAGGTTGTTACTGTGTTTTATAGTTGTCAAGACCAGACAGTGAGGTTGTTACTGTGTTTTATAGTTGTCAAGACCAGACAGTGAGGTTGTTACTGTGTTTTATAGTTGTCAAGACAGACAGTGAGGTTGTTACTGTGTTTATAGTTGTCAAGACCAGACAGTGAGGTTGTTACTGTGTTTTATAGTTGTCAAGCCAGACAGTGAGGTTGTTACTGTGTGTTTTATAGTTGTCAAGACCAGACAGTGAGGTTGTTACTGTGTTTGTTTTATAGTTGTCAAGACCAGACAGTGAGGTTGTTACTGGTTTTATAGTTGTCAAGACCAGACAGTGTGGTTGTTACTGTGTTTTATAGTTGTCAAGACCAGACAGTGAGGTTGTTACTGTGTTTTATAGTTGTCAAGACCAGACAGTGTGGTTGTTACTGTGTTTTATAGTTGTCAAGACCAGACAGTGAGGTTGTTACTGTGTGTTTATAGTTGTCAAGACCAGACAGTGAGGTTGTTACTGTGTTTTATAGTTGTCAAGACCAGACAGTGAGGTGTTACTGTGTTTATAGTTGTCAAGACCAGACAGTGAGGTTGTTTACTGTGTTTTATAGTTGTCAAGACCAGACAGTGAGGTTGTTACTGTATTTCATAGTTGTCAAGACCAGACAGTGATGGTTGTTACTGTGTTTTATAGTTGTCAAGACCAGACAGTGTGGTTGTTACTGTGTTTTATAGTTGTCAAGACCAGACAGTGAGGTTGTTACTGTGTTTTATAGTTGTCAAGACCAGACAGTGAGGTTGTTACTGTGTTTTATAGTTGTCAGACCAGACAGTGAGGTGTTACTGTGTTTTATAGTTGTCAAGAACAGACAGTGAGGTGTTACTGTGTTTCATAGTTGTCAAGACCAGACAGTGAGGTTGTTACTGTGGTTTTATAGTTGTCAAGACAGACAGTGAGGTTGTTACTGTGTGTGTTTTATAGTTGTCAAGACCAGGACAGTGAGGTTGTTACTGTGTGTGTTTATAGTTGTCAAGACCAGACAGTGAGGTTGTTACTGTGTGTGTTTATAGTTGTCAAGACCAGACAGTGAGGTCGTACTGTGTTTTTCTAGTGTCAAGACCAGACAGTGAGGTGGTTACTGTGTTTTTATAGTTGTCAAGACCAGACAGTGAGGTTGTTACTGTGTTTTATATTGTCAAGACCAGACAGTGAGGTTGTTACTGGTGTTTTATAGTTGTCAAGACCAGACAGTGAGGTTGTTACTGTGTTTTATAGTTGTCAAGACCAGACAGTGTGGTGTTACTGTGTTTTATAGTTGTCAAGCCAGACAGTGATGGTTGTTACTGTGTTTTATAGTTGTCAAGGACCAGACAGTGTGGTGTTACTGTGTTTTATAGTTGTCAAGCACAGGACAGTGAGGTTGTTACTGTGTTTTCTAGTTGTCAAGACCAGACAGTGAGGTTGTTACCTGTGTTTATCGTTGTCAAGACCAGCAGTGAGGTGTTACTGTGTTTTATAGTTGTCAAGACCAGACAGTGAGGTGTTACTGTGTTTTATAGTTGTCCAAGACAGACAGTGAGGTGTTACTGTGTTTTTATAGTTGTCAAGACCAGACAGTGTGGTTGTTACTGTGTTTATAGTTGTCAAGACCAGACAGTGCGTTGTTATGTGTTTTATAGTTGTCAAACAGTGTTTTATAGTTTCATAGACCAGACAGTGATGGTTGTTACTGTGTTTATAGTTGTCAAGACCAGACAGTGAGGTTGTTACTGTGTTTTATAGTTGTCAAGACCAGACAGTGATGGTTGTTACTGTGTTTTATAGTGTCAAGACAGACAGTGAGGTTGTTACTGTATTTCATAGTTGTCAAGACCCGACAGGTGGTTGTTACTGTATTTTATAGTTGTCAAGACAGACAGTGTGGTTGTTACTGTGTTTTATAGTGTCAAGGACCAGACAGTGAGGTTGTTACTGTGTTTTATAGTGTCAAGACCAGACAGTGAGGTTGTTACTGTGTTTTATAGTTGTCAAGACAAGACAGTGAGGTTGTTACTGTGTTTATAGTTGTCAAGAACAGACAGTGAGGGTTGTTACTGTGTTTATAGTTGTCAAGACCAGACAGGTGAGTTGTTACTGTGTGTTTTATAGTTGTCAAGGCCAGACAGTGAGGTTGTTACTGTGTGTGTGTTATAGTGGCAAGACCAGACAGGAGGTTGTTACTGGTGTGTTTTATAGTTGTCAAGACCAGACAGTGAGGTTGTTACTGTGTGGTTTTATAGTTGTCAAGACCAGACAGTGAGGTTCGTTACTGTGTTTTATAGTTGTCATAGACCAGACAGTGAGGTTGTTACGGTGTTTTATAGTTGTCAAGACCAGACAGTGAGGTTGTTACTGTGTTTTATATTGTCAAGACCAGTACAGTGAGGTTGTTACTGTGGTGTTTTATGTTGTCATAGTTGTCAAGACCCAGACAGTGTGGTGTTACTGTGTTTTATAGTTGTCAAGACCAGACAGTGAGGTTGTTACTGTGTTTTATAGTTGTCAAGGCCAGACAGTGTGGTTGTTACTGTGTTTTATAGTTGTCAAGACCAGACAGTGAGGTTGTTACTGTGTTTTATAGTTGTCAAGACCAGACAGTGAGGTTGTTACTGTGTTTATCGTTGTCAAGACCAGACAGTGAGGTTGTACTGTGTTTATAGTTGTCAAGACCAGACAGTGAGGTTGTTACTGTGTTTTATAGTTGTCAAGACCAGACAGTGAGGTTGTTACTGTGTTTTATAGTTGTCAAGACCAGACAGTGAGGTTGTTACTGTGTTTATAGTTGTCAAGACCAGACAGTGGTTGTTACTGTGTTTTATAGTTGTCAAGACCAGACAGTGAGGTTGTTACTGTGTTTTATAGTTGTCAAGACCAGACAGTGAGGTTGTTACTGTGTTTTATAGTTGTCAAGACCAGACAGTGAGGTTGTTACTGTGTTTTTATAGTTGTCAAGACCAGACAGTGAGGTTGTTACTGTGTTTTATAGTTGTCAAGGACCAGACAGTGAGGTTGTTACTGTGTTTTATAAGTTGTCAAGACAGACCAGTGAGGTTGTTACTGTGTTTTATAATGTCAAGACCAGACAGTGAGGTTGTTACTGTGTGTGTTTTATAGTTGTCAAGACCAGACAGTGAGGTTGTTACTGTGTTTTTATAGTTGTCAAGACCAGACAGTGTGGTTGTTACTGTGTTTTATAGTTGTCAAGACCAGACAGTGAGGTTGTACTGTGTTTATAGTTGTCAAGGCCAGACAGTGTGGTTGTTACTGTGTTTTATAGTTGTCAAGACCAGACAGTGAGGTTGTTACTGTGTTTTATAGTTGTCAAGACAGACAGTGAGGTTGTTTACTGTGTTTTATCGTTGTCAAGACCAGGACAGTGAGGTTGTTACTGTGTTTTATAGTTGTCAAGACCAGACAGTGAGGTGTACTGTGTTTTATAGTTGTCAAGACCCAGACAGTGAGGTTGTTACTGTATTTCATAGTTGTCAAGACCAGACAGTGTGGTGTTACTGTGTTTATAGTTGTCAAGACCAGACAGTGTGTTGTTACTGTGTTTTTCTAGTTGCAAGACCAGACAGTGAGGTTGTTACTGTGTTTTATAGTTGTCAAGACCAGACGTGAGGTTGTTACTGTGTTTTATAGTTGTCAAGAACAGGACAGTGAGGTGTTACTGGTTTCATAGTTGTCAAGACCAGACAGTGAGGTTGTTCCTGTGTTTTATAGTTGTCAAGGACCAGACAGTGCGGTTGTACTGTGTGTTTTATAGTTGTCAAGACCAGACAGTGAGGTTGTTACTGTGTGTGTTTTATAGTGTCAAGGCCAGACAGTGAGGTTGTACTGTGTGTGTTTTATAGTTGTCCAGACCAGACAGTGAGGTGTTACTGTGTGTGTTTTATAGTTGTCAAGACCAGACAGTGAGTGAGGTTGTTACAAGTGAGGTTGTTGACTTGTGTTTATAGTTGTCAAGACCAGACAGTGAGGTTGTTACTGGTGTTTTATAGTTGTCAAGGCCAGACAGTGAGGTTGTTACTGTGTGTTTTTTATAGTTGTCAAGACCAGACAGTGAGGTGTTACTGTGTGGTTTTATAGTTGTCAAGACCAGACAGTGAGGTTGTTACTGTGTGTGTTTATAGTTGTCAAGACCAGACAGTGAGGTCGTTACTGTGTTTTATAGTTGTCAAGACCAGACAGTGAGGTTGTTACTGTGTTTATAGTTGTCAAGACCAGACAGTGAGGTTGTTACTGTGTTTTATAATTGTCAAGACCAGACAGTGAGGTTGCTACTGTGTGTGTTTTATAGTGTCAAGACCAGACAGTGAGGTTGTTACTGTGTTTTTATAGTTGTCAAGACCAGACAGTGTGGTGTTACTGTGTTTTATAGTTGTCAAGACCAGACAGTGAGGTTGTTTACTGTGTGTGTTTTATAGTTGTCAAGACCAGACAGTGAGGTTGTTACTGTGTTTTATAGTTGTCAAGACCAGACAGTGAGGTGTTACTGTGTTTTATAGTTGTCAAGACCAGACAGTGAGGTTGTTACTGTGTTTATAGTTGTCAAGACCAGACAGTGAGGTTGTTACTGTGTTTTATAGTTGTCAAGACCAGACAGTGAGGTTGTTACTGTGTTTTATAGTTGTCAAGACCAGACAGTGAGGTTGTTACTGTGTTTTATAGTTGTCAAGACCAGACAGTGAGGTTGTTACTGTGTTTTATAGTTGTCAAGACCAGACAGTGAGGTTGTTACTGTGTTTTATAGTTGTCAAGAACAGACAGTGAGGTTGTTACTGTGTTTTCATATTTGTCAAGACCAGACAGTGAGGTTGTTACTGTGTGTTTTATAGTTGTCAAGGCCAGAGAGTGAGGTTGTTACTGTGTGTGTTTTATAGTTGTCAAGACCAGACAGTGAGGTTGTTACTGTGTGTGTTTTATAGTTGTCAAGACCAGACAGTGAGGTTGTTACTGTGTTTTATAGTTGTCCAAGACCAGGACAGTGTGGTTGTTACTGTGTTTTATAGTTGTCAAGACCAGACAGTGAGGTTGTTACTGTGTTTTATAGTTGTCAAGACCAGCACAGTGTGGTTGTTACTGTGTTTTATAGTTGTCAAGACCAGACAGTGAGGTTGTTACTGTGTTTTATAGTTGTCAAGGACCAGACAGTGAGGTTGTTACTGTGTTTTATAGTTGTCAAGACCAGACAGTGAGGTTGTTACTGTGTTTTATAGTTGTCAAGACCAGACAGTGAGGTTGTTACTGTATTTCTAGTGTGTCAAGACCAGGACAGTGTGGTTGTTACTGGTTTATAGTTGTCAAGACCAGACAGTGTGGTTGTTACTGTGTTTTATAGTTGTCAAGACCAGACAGTGAGGTTGTTACTGTGTTTTATAGTTGTCAAGACCAGACAGTGAGGTTGTTACTGTGTTTTATAGTTGTCAAGACCAGACATGAGGTTGTTCTGGTTTATAGTTGTCAAGACCAGACAGTGAGGTTGTTACTGTGTTTTATAGTTGTCAAGACCAGACAGTGAGGTTGTTACTGTGTTTTATAGTTGTCAAGACCAGACAGTGAGGTTGTTACTGTGTTTTATAGTTGTCAAGAACAGACAGTGAGGTTGTTACTGTGTTTCATATTTGTCAAGACCAGACAGTGAGGTTGTTACTGTGTGTTTTATAGTTGTCAAGGCCAGACAGTGAGGTTGTTACTGTGTGTGTTTTATAGTTGTCAAGACCAGACAGTGAGGTTGTTACTGTGTGTGTTTTATAGTTGTCAAGACCAGACAGTGAGGTTGTTACTGTGTTTTATAGTGTCAAGACCAGACAGTGTGGTTGTTACTGTGTTTTATAGTTGTCAAGACCAGACAGTGAGGTTGTTACTGTGTTTTATAGTTGTCAAGACCAGACAGTGTGGTTTGTTACTGTGTTTTATAGTTGTCAAGACCAGACAGTGAGGTTGTTACTGTGTTTTATAGTTGTCAAGACCAGACAGTGAGGTTGTTACTGTGTTTTATAGTTGTCAAGACCAGACAGTGAGGTTGTTACTGTGTTTTATAGTTGTCAAGACCAGACAGTGAGGTTGTTACTGTATTTCATAGTTGTCAAGACCAGACAGTGTGGTTGTTACTGTGTTTTATAGTTGTCAAGACCAGACAGTGTGGTTGTTACTGTGTTTTATAGTTGTCAAGACCAGACAGTGAGGTTGTTACTGTGTTTTATAGTTGTCAAGACCAGACAGTGAGGTTGTTACTGTGTTTTATAGTTGTCAAGACCAGACAGTGAGGTTGTTACTGTGTTTTATAGTTGTCAAGAACAGACAGTGAGGTTGTTACTGTGTTTCATAGTTGTCAAGACCAGACAGTGAGGTTGTTACTGTGTGTTTTATAGTTGTCAAGACCAGACAGTGAGGTTGTTACTGTGTTTTATAGTTGTCAAGAACAGACAGTGAGGTTGTTACTGTGTTTCATAGTTGTCAAGACCAGACAGTGAGGTTGTTACTGTGTTTTATAGTTGTCAAGACCAGACAGTGAGGTTGTTACTGTGTGTTTTATAGTTGTCAAGACCAGACAGTGAGGTTGTTACTGTGTGTGTTTTATAGTTGTCAAGGCCAGACAGTGAGGTTGTTACTGTGTGTGTTTTATAGTTGTCAAGACCAGACAGTGAGGTTGTTACTGTGTGTGTTTTATAGTTGTCAAGACCAGACAGTGAGGTTGTTACTGTGTTTCATAGTTGTCAAGACCAGACAGTGAGGTTGTTACTGTGTTTTATAGTTGTCAAGACCAGACAGTGTGGTTGTTACTGTGTTTTATAGTTGTCAAGACCAGACAGTGAGGTTGTTACTGTGTGTGTTTTATAGTTGTCAAGACCAGACAGTGAGGTTGTTACTGTATTTCATAGTTGTCAAGACCAGACAGTGTGGTTGTTACTGTGTTTTATAGTTGTCAAGACCAGACAGTGTGGTTGTTACTGTGTTTTATAGTTGTCAAGACCAGACAGTGAGGTTGTTACTGTGTTTTATAGTTGTCAAGACCAGACAGTGAGGTTGTTACTGTGTTTTATAGTTGTCAAGAACAGACAGTGAGGTTGTTACTGTGTTTTATAGTTGTCAAGAACAGACAGTGAGGTTGTTACTGTGTTTCATAGTTGTCAAGACCAGACAGTGAGGTGTTACTGTGTGTTTTATAGTTGTCAAGGCCAGACAGTGAGGTTGTTACTGTGTGTGTTTTATAGTTGTCAAGACCAGACAGTGAGGTTGTTACTGTGTGTGTTTTATAGTTGTCAAGACCAGACAGTGAGGTTGTTACTGTGTTTTATAGTTGTCAAGACCAGACAGTGAGGTTGTTACTGTGTTTTATAGTTGTCAAGACCAGACAGTGAGGTTGTTACTGTATTTCATAGTTGTCAAGACCAGACAGTGTGGTTGTTACTGTGTTTTATAGTTGTCAAGACCAGACAGTGTGGTTGTTACTGTGTTTTATAGTTGTCAAGACCAGACAGTGAGGTTGTTACTGTGTTTTATAGTTGTCAAGACCAGACAGTGAGGTTGTTACTGTGTTTTTATAGTTGTCAAGACCAGACAGTGAGGTTGTTACTGTGTTTTATAGTTGTCAAGAACAGACAGTGAGGTTGTTACTGTGTTTCATAGTTGTCAAGACCAGACAGTGAGGTTGTTACTGTGTGTTTTATAGTTGTCAAGGCCAGACAGTGAGGTTGTTACTGTGTGTGTTTTATAGTTGTCAAGACCAGACAGTGAGGTTGTTACTGTGTGTGTTTTATAGTTGTCAAGACCAGACAGTGAGGTTGTTACTGTGTGTGTTTTATAGTTGTCAAGACCAGACAGTGAGGTCGTTACTGTGTTTTATAGTTGTCAAGACCAGACAGTGAGGTTGTTACTGTGTTTTATAGTTGTCAAGACCAGACAGTGAGGTTGTTACTGTGTTTTATAATTGTCAAGACCAGACAGTGAGGTTGTTACTGTGTGTGTTTTATAGTTGTCAAGACCAGACAGTGAGGTTGTTACTGTGTTTTATAGTTGTCAAGACCAGACAGTGTGGTTGTTACTGTGTTTTATAGTTGTCAAGACCAGACAGTGAGGTTGTTACTGTGTGTGTTTTATAGTTGTCAAGACCAGACAGTGAGGTTGTTACTGTGTTTTATAGTTGTCAAGACCAGACAGTGAGGTTGTTACTGTGTTTTATAGTTGTCAAGACCAGACAGTGAGGTTGTTACTGTGTGTTTTATAGTTGTCAAGACCAGACAGTGAGGTTGTTTCTGTGTTTTATAGTTGTCAAGACCAGACAGTGAGGTTGTTACTGTGTTTTATAGTTGTCAAGACCAGACAGTGAGGTTGTTACTGTGTTTTATAGTTGTCAAGACCAGACAGTGAGGTTGTTACTGTGTTTTATAGTTGTCAAGACCAGACAGTGAGGTTGTTACTGTGTTTTATAGTTGTCAAGACCAGACAGTGAGGTTGTTACTGTGTTTTATAGTTGTCAAGACCAGACAGTGAGGTTGTTACTGTGTTTTATAGTTGTCAAGACCAGACAGTGAGGTTGTTACTGTGTTTTATAGTTGTCAAGAACAGACAGTGAGGTTGTTACTGTGTTTCATAGTTGTCAAGACCAGACAGTGAGGTTGTTACTGTGTGTTTTATAGTTGTCAAGGCCAGACAGTGAGGTTGTTACTGTGTGTGTTTTATAGTTGTCAAGACCAGACAGTGAGGTTGTTACTGTGTGTGTTTTATAGTTGTCAAGACCAGACAGTGAGGTTGTTACTGTGTTTTATAGTTGTCAAGACCAGACAGTGTGGTTGTTACTGTGTTTTATAGTTGTCAAGACCAGACAGTGAGGTTGTTACTGTGTTTTATAGTTGTCAAGACCAGACAGTGTGGTTGTTACTGTGTTTTATAGTTGTCAAGACCAGACAGTGAGGTTGTTACTGTGTTTTATAGTTGTCAAGACCAGACAGTGAGGTTGTTACTGTGTTTTATAGTTGTCAAGACCAGACAGTGAGGTTGTTACTGTGTTTTATAGTTGTCAAGACCAGACAGTGAGGTTGTTACTGTGTTTTATAGTTGTCAAGACCAGACAGTGAGGTTGTTACTGTATTTCATAGTTGTCAAGACCAGACAGTGTGGTTGTTACTGTGTTTTATAGTTGTCAAGACCAGACAGTGTGGTTGTTACTGTGTTTTATAGTTGTCAAGACCAGACAGTGAGGTTGTTACTGTGTTTTATAGTTGTCAAGACCAGACAGTGAGGTTGTTACTGTGTTTTATAGTTGTCAAGACCAGACAGTGAGGTTGTTACTGTGTTTTATAGTTGTCAAGAACAGACAGTGAGGTTGTTACTGTGTTTCATAGTTGTCAAGACCAGACAGTGAGGTTGTTACTGTGTGTTTTATAGTTGTCAAGGCCAGACAGTGAGGTTGTTACTGTGTGTGTTTTATAGTTGTCAAGACCAGACAGTGAGGTTGTTACTGTGTGTGTTTTATAGTTGTCAAGACCAGACAGTGAGGTCGTTACTGTGTTTTATAGTTGTCAAGACCAGACAGTGAGGTTGTTACTGTGTTTTATAGTTGTCAAGACCAGACAGTGAGGTTGTTACTGTGTTTTATAATTGTCAAGACCAGACAGTGAGGTTGTTACTGTGTTTCATATTTGTCAAGACCAGACAGTGAGGTTGTTACTGTGTGTGTTTTATAGTTGTCAAGACCAGACAGTGAGGTCGTTACTGTGTTTTATAGTTGTCAAGACCAGACAGTGAGGTTGTTACTGTGTTTTATAGTTGTCAAGACCAGACAGTGAGGTTGTTACTGTGTTTTATAATTGTCAAGACCAGACAGTGAGGTTGTTACTGTGTCTGTTTTATAGTTGTCAAGACCAGACAGTGAGGTTGTTACTGTGTTTTATAGTTGTCAAGACCAGACAGTGTGGTTGTTACTGTGTTTTATAGTTGTCAAGACCAGACAGTGAGGTTGTTACTGTGTTTTATAGTTGTCAAGGCCAGACAGTGTGGTTGTTACTGTGTTTTATAGTTGTCAAGACCAGACAGTGAGGTTGTTACTGTGTTTTATAGTTGTCAAGACCAGACAGTGAGGTTGTTACTGTGTTTTATCGTTGTCAAGACCAGACAGTGAGGTTGTTACTGTGTTTTATAGTTGTCAAGACCAGACAGTGAGGTTGTTACTGTGTTTTATAGTTGTCAAGACCAGACAGTGAGGTTGTTACTGTGTTTTATAGTTGTCAAGACCAGACAGTGTGGTTGTTACTGTGTTTTATAGTTGTCAAGACCAGACAGTGAGGTTGTTACTGTGTTTTATAGTTGTCAAGACCAGACAGTGAGGTTGTTACTGTGTTTTATAGTTGTCAAGACCAGACAGTGAGGTTGTTACTGTGTTTTATAGTTGTCAAGACCAGACAGTGAGGTTGTTACTGTATTTTATAGTTGTCAAGACCAGACAGTGAGGTTGTTACTGTGTTTTATAGTTGTCAAGACCAGACAGTGAGGTTGTTACTGTATTTCATAGTTGTCAAGACCAGACAGTGTGGTTGTTACTGTGTTTTATAGTTGTCAAGACCAGACAGTGTGGTTGTTACTGTGTTTTATAGTTGTCAAGACCAGACAGTGAGGTTGTTACTGTGTTTTATAGTTGTCAAGACCAGACAGTGAGGTTGTTACTGTGTTTTATAGTTGTCAAGACCAGACAGTGAGGTTGTTACTGTGTTTTATAGTTGTCAAGAACAGACAGTGAGGTTGTTACTGTGTTTCATAGTTGTCAAGACCAGACAGTGAGGTTGTTACTGTGTGTTTTATAGTTGTCAAGGCCAGACAGTGAGGTTGTTACTGTGTGTGTTTTATAGTTGTCAAGACCAGACAGTGAGGTTGTTACTGTGTGTGTTTTATAGTTGTCAAGACCAGACAGTGAGGTTGTTACTGTGTGTGTTTTATAGTTGTCAAGACCAGACAGTGAGGTCGTTACTGTGTTTTATAGTTGTCAAGACCAGACAGTGAGGTTGTTACTGTGTTTTATAGTTGTCAAGACCAGACAGTGAGGTTGTTACTGTGTTTTATAATTGTCAAGACCAGACAGTGAGGTTGTTACTGTGTGTGTTTTATAGTTGTCAAGACCAGACAGTGAGGTTGTTACTGTGTTTTATAGTTGTCAAGACCAGACAGTGTGGTTGTTACTGTGTTTTATAGTTGTCAAGACCAGACAGTGAGGTTGTTACTGTGTTTTATAGTTGTCAAGGCCAGACAGTGTGGTTGTTACTGTGTTTTATAGTTGTCAAGACCAGACAGTGAGGTTGTTACTGTGTTTTATAGTTGTCAAGACCAGACAGTGAGGTTGTTACTGTGTTTTATCGTTGTCAAGACCAGACAGTGAGGTTGTTACTGTGTTTTATAGTTGTCAAGACCAGACAGTGAGGTTGTTACTGTGTTTTATAGTTGTCAAGACCAGACAGTGAGGTTGTTACTGTGTTTTATAGTTGTCAAGACCAGACAGTGAGGTTGTTACTGTGTTTTATAGTTGTCAAGACCAGACAGTGTGGTTGTTACTGTGTTTTATAGTTGTCAAGACCAGACAGTGAGGTTGTTACTGTGTTTTATAGTTGTCAAGACCAGACAGTGAGGTTGTTACTGTGTTTTATAGTTGTCAAGACCAGACAGTGAGGTTGTTACTGTGTTTTATAGTTGTCAAGACCAGACAGTGAGGTTGTTACTGTGTTTTATAGTTGTCAAGACCAGACAGTGAGGTTGTTACTGTGTTTTATAATTGTCAAGACCAGACAGTGAGGTTGTTACTGTGTGTGTTTTATAGTTGTCAAGACCAGACAGTGAGGTTGTTACTGTGTTTTATAGTTGTCAAGACCAGACAGTGTGGTTGTTACTGTGTTTTATAGTTGTCAAGACCAGACAGTGAGGTTGTTACTGTGTTTTATAGTTGTCAAGGCCAGACAGTGTGGTTGTTACTGTGTTTTATAGTTGTCAAGACCAGACAGTGAGGTTGTTACTGTGTTTTATAGTTGTCAAGACCAGACAGTGAGGTTGTTACTGTGTTTTATCGTTGTCAAGACCAGACAGTGAGGTTGTTACTGTGTTTTATAGTTGTCAAGACCAGACAGTGAGGTTGTTACTGTGTTTTATAGTTGTCAAGACCAGACAGTGAGGTTGTTACTGTATTTCATAGTTGTCAAGACCAGACAGTGAGGTTGTTACTGTGTTTTATAGTTGTCAAGACCAGACAGTGTGGTTGTTACTGTGTTTTATAGTTGTCAAGACCAGACAGTGAGGTTGTTACTGTGTTTTATAGTTGTCAAGACCAGACAGTGAGGTTGTTACTGTGTTTTATAGTTGTCAAGAACAGACAGTGAGGTTGTTACTGTGTTTCATAGTTGTCAAGACCAGACAGTGAGGTTGTTACTGTGTTTTATAGTTGTCAAGACCAGACAGTGAGGTTGTTACTGTGTGTTTTATAGTTGTCAAGACCAGACAGTGAGGTTGTTACTGTGTGTGTTTTATAGTTGTCAAGGCCAGACAGTGAGGTTGTTACTGTGTGTGTTTTATAGTTGTCAAGACCAGACAGTGAGGTTGTTACTGTGTGTGTTTTATAGTTGTCAAGACCAGACAGTGAGGTTGTTACTGTGTTTTATAGTTGTCAAGACCAGACAGTGAGGTTGTTACTGTGTGTTTTATAGTTGTCAAGACCAGACAGTGAGGTTGTTACTGTGTGTTTTATAGTTGTCAAGGCCAGACAGTGAGGTTGTTACTGTGTGTGTTTTATAGTTGTCAAGACCAGACAGTGAGGTTGTTACTGTGTGTGTTTTATAGTTGTCAAGACCAGACAGTGAGGTTGTTACTGTGTGTGTTTTATAGTTGTCAAGACCAGACAGTGAGGTCGTTACTGTGTTTTATAGTTGTCAAGACCAGACAGTGAGGTTGTTACTGTGTTTTATAGTTGTCAAGACCAGACAGTGAGGTTGTTACTGTGTTTTATAATTGTCAAGACCAGACAGTGAGGTTGTTACTGTGTGTGTTTTATAGTTGTCAAGACCAGACAGTGAGGTTGTTACTGTGTTTTATAGTTGTCAAGACCAGACAGTGTGGTTGTTACTGTGTTTTATAGTTGTCAAGACCAGACAGTGAGGTTGTTACTGTGTGTGTTTTATAGTTGTCAAGACCAGACAGTGAGGTTGTTACTGTGTTTTATAGTTGTCAAGACCAGACAGTGAGGTTGTTACTGTGTTTTATAGTTGTCAAGACCAGACAGTGAGGTTGTTACTGTGTTTTATAGTTGTCAAGACCAGACAGTGAGGTTGTTACTGTGTTTTATAGTTGTCAAGACCAGACAGTGAGGTTGTTACTGTGTTTTATAGTTGTCAAGACCAGACAGTGAGGTTGTTACTGTGTTTTATAGTTGTCAAGACCAGACAGTGAGGTTGTTACTGTGTTTTATAGTTGTCAAGACCAGACAGTGAGGTTGTTACTGTGTTTTATAGTTGTCAAGACCAGACAGTGAGGTTGTTACTGTGTTTTATAGTTGTCAAGAACAGACAGTGAGGTTGTTACTGTGTTTCATATTTGTCAAGACCAGACAGTGAGGTTGTTACTGTGTGTTTTATAGTTGTCAAGGCCAGACAGTGAGGTTGTTACTGTGTGTGTTTTATAGTTGTCAAGACCAGACAGTGAGGTTGTTACTGTGTGTGTTTTATAGTTGTCAAGACCAGACAGTGAGGTTGTTACTGTGTTTTATAGTTGTCAAGACCAGACAGTGTGGTTGTTACTGTGTTTTATAGTTGTCAAGACCAGACAGTGAGGTTGTTACTGTGTTTTATAGTTGTCAAGACCAGACAGTGTGGTTGTTACTGTGTTTTATAGTTGTCAAGACCAGACAGTGAGGTTGTTACTGTGTTTTATAGTTGTCAAGACCAGACAGTGAGGTTGTTACTGTGTTTTATAGTTGTCAAGACCAGACAGTGAGGTTGTTACTGTGTTTTATAGTTGTCAAGACCAGACAGTGAGGTTGTTACTGTATTTCATAGTTGTCAAGACCAGACAGTGTGGTTGTTACTGTGTTTTATAGTTGTCAAGACCAGACAGTGTGGTTGTTACTGTGTTTTATAGTTGTCAAGACCAGACAGTGAGGTTGTTACTGTGTTTTATAGTTGTCAAGACCAGACAGTGAGGTTGTTACTGTGTTTTATAGTTGTCAAGACCAGACAGTGAGGTTGTTACTGTGTTTTATAGTTGTCAAGAACAGACAGTGAGGTTGTTACTGTGTTTCATAGTTGTCAAGACCAGACAGTGAGGTTGTTACTGTGTGTTTTATAGTTGTCAAGACCAGACAGTGAGGTTGTTACTGTGTTTTATAGTTGTCAAGAACAGACAGTGAGGTTGTTACTGTGTTTCATAGTTGTCAAGACCAGACAGTGAGGTTGTTACTGTGTTTTATAGTTGTCAAGACCAGACAGTGTGGTTGTTACTGTGTTTTATAGTTGTCAAGACCAGACAGTGAGGTTGTTACTGTGTGTGTTTTATAGTTGTCAAGACCAGACAGTGAGGTTGTTACTGTGTGTGTTTTATAGTTGTCAAGACCAGACAGTGTGGTTGTTACTGTGTTTTATAGTTGTCAAGACCAGACAGTGTGGTTGTTACTGTGTTTTATAGTTGTCAAGACCAGACAGTGAGGTTGTTACTGTGTTTTATAGTTGTTAAGACCAGACAGTGAGGTCGTTACTGTTTGCGTGTGTTTAGGAACCATCTTCCACCTGCTGCAGGACACAGCCCACCCCTGTCTGTTCATCTCTGAGGACGGCTTCTCCATGTTCTACGGAGACGAGGAGCTCCCGCTCTCCGCCATGACCTTCGATGACAACACCTTCGCCAGGTAGACAAACCAGCCAGGTGGTTTACACCTGCTGAACACCTCAGCTAATAGGGATCTGTTAATGACATGGGAGATTTACTGTTGCTTTCAAAATAAAACACCTGAAAATGTGAGTGTACTCATCGCGTGATAGTGTGGTGTGAATGTGTAGGTGTGTGTAGTGTGTGTACTGTGTAGGTGTGTGTACTGTATAGGTGTAGGTGTGTGTAGTGTGTGTATTGTGTAGGTGTGTGTGTAGTTGTGTGTAGATGTGTCTCCTCCCTCTGATAGTGTATATTGTATGCGTGTGTGTTTGGTCCAGGTGTGTAGCTGTGTTAGGGGACCTAATCCCTGTGAGAGGCAGACATTACTGGGAGGTGGAACTGGAGGAGGACACAGAGTACAGGATTGGAGTGGCCTATGAAGATACTCAGAGAAACTCCTATCTGGGAGGAACAAATACGTCCTGGTGCATGAGACATGTCCTCACCCCATCCAGGTGAGAAACCCTAACCTTTAACCCCTAACCTATCACTAACTCCTACCTGGGAGGAGCCAACACGTCCTGGTGCATGGTCCCTAACCCTAGCTTAATGTCCACATCCCTGTTCAACCCTAAACTCAACCCGTCCAGGTGAGAATCCCTAACGTTAACCTAACCCCTAACCCTCTAACCCCCTAACCCTCTAACCCTCTAACCCCCTAACCCTCTAACCCCCTAACCCTCTAACCTAGCTATCACTAACTGTTACCGGGAAGGAACCAACCTGCCTGCCCTCCCTCCCTCCCTCCCTCCAGGTAACGGACTGCTGTGATAGGTTACACAAGCGATTCTCAACCTGTTGTAATTTTTATTTTATTTATTTCACCTTTATTTAATCAGGTAGGCTAGTTGAGAACAAGTTCTCATTTACAACTGCGACCTGGCCAAGATAAAGCGTAGCAGTGTGACACAAACAACAACACAGAGTTACACATGGAATAAACAAACGTACAGTCAATAATACAATAGAAAAGTCTATATACAGTGTGTGCAAATGAGGTAGGATAAGGGGGGTGAGGCAATAAATAGGCCGTAGTGGCGAAGTACAATTTAGCAATTAAACACTGGAGTGATAGATGTGCAGAAGATGAATGTGCAAGTAGAGATACTGGGGTGCAAAGGAGCAAAAAAACAAAAAACAATATGGGGATGAGGTAGTTGGATGGGCTATTTACCGATGGGCTATGTACAGGTGCAATGATCTGTGAGCTGCTCTGACAGCTGGTGCTTAAAGCTAGTGAGGGAGATATGAGTCTCCAGCTTCAGTGATTTTTGCAATTCGTTCCAGTCATTGGCAGCAGAGAACTGGAAGGAAAGGCGGCCAAAGGAAGAATTGGCTTTGGGGGTGACCAGAGAGATATACCTGCTGGAGCGCGTGCTACGGGTGGGTGCTGCTATGGTGACCAGTGAGCTGAGATAATTTACATTTTAGTCATTTAGCAGACGCTCTTATCCAGAGCGACTTACAGTAGTGAATGCATACGTTTCATACATTTTTTTTTTTTTTTCCTGTGCTGGCCCCCCGTGGGAATCGAACCCACAACCCTGGTGTTGCAAACACCATGCTCTACCAACTGAGCTACAGGGAAGGCTTTGCCTAGCAAAGACTTATAGATGACCTGGAGCCAGTGGGTTTGGCGACGAATATGAAGTGAGGGCCAGCCAACGAGAGCATACGGGTCGCAGTGGTGGGTAGTATATGGGGCTTTGGTGACAAAACAGATGGCACTGTGATAGACTGCATCCAATTTGCTGAGTAGAGTGTTGGAGGCTATTTTGTAAATGGCATCGCCGAAGTCAAGGATCGGTAGGATAATCAGTTCTACGATTGTTTGTTTTAGCCCCACACAATCCCACCTGAATAACCTAATGGAGGTCCAGAGAAGCAGTTGATAGTTGAATCCGGCGTGTGAGTGCTGGTTTGAAACTCAAGTCTGCACAGACTGAGGCCCCCAATACACTACAATCACAACATTTTGATAGTCCTCAAACAGGGCCTTTCACCTGACTACTGGACAGACTGGGAGTTGTTAAACACTGTTCTAGAGGGCTGACTCCTGGCGGTGTTTTAAATTCAGCTGACTCACCACTACCACTGCATGGCTTCCCAGAGGGAGATGTATGCTTAGCTTCCCACAGGGTCCACCATTACCACACACTGTCTGAAAAGTAGGCCAGCCAAGGAGATTTTTGGTCATTAAAATATCTCTCCCCTTCCTGAAGCGCTTGGCTCGCTTCTTCTCACATTTCGCCTCCTAAACCTTTTCTGAGGCAGAAGTGACAAGTCAAGTTTTTTTTCCTTCTTGTGAAAAAGCACATAGAATAGAATACTGTTGCCTTATAGCTGCTGTTGCCATAGCAACTCTACTATTCCTGGCACTAAACAGGACTGTGGAACTCTCTCTTTACTAGGAGATCATTCACTGAGACATCTCAACACGGAACACCACCACCTCAAAGTGTGTGAGAGAGATAGGAGAGAAAGATCGAGAAGGGAGAGAGAGTACCTACTGCCTACGCAGAACCTGACAATACACACTTCTCATATCCCCTGCTAATCCTCTCTTTGGCAGTGAAAGGGTTTTATTTGGCCCAGTGACAGTGTTGGGTTGAGGATGTACATACCGTCTCCCCGTGGTACTGCTAGTTTAAGATACAGTGTTGGGTTGAGGATGTACATACCGTCTCCCCGTGGTACTGCTAGTTTAAGATACAGTGTTGGGTTGAGGATGTACATACCGTCTCCCCGTGGTACTGCTAGTTTAAGATACAGTGTTGGGTTGAGGATGTACATACCGTCTCACCGTGGTACTGCTAGTTTAAGATACAGTGTTGGGTTGAGGATGTACATACCGTCTCCCCGTGGTACTGCTAGTTTAAGATACAGTGTTGGGTTGAGGATGTACATACCGTCTCCCCGTGGTACTGCTAGTTTAAGATACAGTGTTGGGTTGAGGATGTACATACCGTCTCCCCGTGGTACTGCTAGTTTAAGATACAGTGTTGGGTTGAGGATGTACATACCGTCTCCCCGTGGTACTGCTAGTTTAAGATAGTGTTGGGTTGAGGATGTACATACCGTCTCCCCGTGGTACTGCTAGTTTAAGATACAGTGTTGGGTTGAGGATGTACATACCGTCTCCCCGTGGTACTGCTAGTTTAAGATACAGTGTTGGGTTGAGGATGTACATACCGTCTCCCCGTGGTACTGCTAGTTTAAGATACAGTGTTGGGTTGAGGATGTACATACCGTCTCCCCGTGGTACTGCTAGTTTAAGATACAGTGTTGGGTTGAGGATGTACATACCGTCTCCCCGTGGTACTGTTAGTTTAAGATACAGTGTTGGGTTGAGGATGTACATACCGTCTCCCCGTGGTACTGCTAGTTTAAGATACAGTGTTGGGTTGAGGATGTACATACCGTCTCCCCGTGGTACTGTTAGTTTAACCTCTGGCGCATGTGGGACGAACTCGTCCCACCTACGTAACAGCCACTTCAATCCAGTGGCGCGATTTTTGAATCGTTTGAAATACTATTACTTCAATTTCTCAAACATATGACTATTTTACAGCTATTTAAAGACAAGAATCTCGTTAATCTAACCACACTGTCCGATTTCAAAAAGGCTTTACAACGAAAGCAAAACATTAGATTATGTCAGCAGAGTGCCCAGCCAGAAATAATCAGACACCCATTTTTCAAGCTAGCATATCATGTCACATAAACCCAAACCACAGCTAAATGCAGCACTAACCTTTTATGATCTTCATCAGATGACACACCTAGGACATTGTGTTATACAATACATGCATGTCTGTTCAATCAAGTTCATATTTATATCAAAAAACAGCTTTTTACATTAGCATGTGACGTTCAGAAAAAGCATAACCCCCGCAAACTTCCGGGGAATTTACTAACAGTTTGCTAAATTACTCACGATAAACGTTCACAAAAAGCATAACAATTATTTTAAGAATTATAGCTACATTACTCCTCTATGCACTCGATATGTCCGATTTTAAAATAGCTTTTCGGATGAAGCACATTTTGCAATACTCTAAGTACATAGCCCGGCATCACGGGCTAGCTATTTAGACACCCGGCAAGATTAGCCTTCATCAAAATCATATTTCCTATAAGAAAAATGTTCTTACCTTTCCTGTTCTTCGTCAGAATGCAGTCCCACGACTTCTACTTCAATAACAAATGTAGGTTTGGTCCCAAATAATCCATCGTTATATCCAAACAGCGACGTTTTGTTCGTGAGTTCTAGACACTATCAGAATACTAAATCACGGTCTCGCGCATGGCTTGACAAAGAATTTCGAAATATTCCATTACCGTACTTCGAAGCATGTCAACCGCTGTTTAAAACCAATTTTTATGCCATTTATCTCGTAGAAAAGCGATAATATTCCGACCGGGAATATGCAGTGAGCCTAAACAGCCGAATTAAATTTCTCCACAGGGGCGAATCGTGCACGCGCCTCATTCAAAGGTCCTCTGATCCGCCACTTACCAAAGGCGATAATGTGTTTCAGCCTGAGGCTGCCTCGTCAACCTTCATGGATTTCCCGGGTTCTGAGAGCCTATCGGAGCCCTGGGAATTGTCACGTTACAGCTAAGATCCTTACTTTTCAATAAACAGATGCAAGACGCACGACTCCTTGTCAGACAGGGTACTTCCTGCATGAAACCTTGTCAGGTTTTTGCCTGCCATAGGAGTTCTGTTATACTCACAGACACCATTCAAACAGTTTTAGAAACTTTAGGGTGTTTTCTATCCAAACCTGAACAATAATATGCATATTCTAGCTTCTGAGTTGGTGTAGGAGGCAGTTAAAAATGGGCACATATTTTTTCCAAAATTCTCAATACTGCCCCCTAGCCCAAACAGGTTTTAAGATACAGTGTTGGGTTGAGGATGTACATACCGTCTCCCCGTGGTACTGCTAGTTTAAGATACAGTGTTGGGTTGAGGATGTACATACCGTCTCCCCGTGGTACTGCTAGTTTAAGATACAGTGTTGGGTTGAGGATGTACATACCGTCTCCCCGTGGTACTGCTAGTTTAAGATACAGTGTTGGGTTGAGGATGTACATACCGTCTCCCCGTGGTACTGTTAGTTTAAGATACAGTGTTGGGTTGAGGATGTACATACCGTCTCCCCCGTGGTACTGCTAGTTTAAGATACAGTGTTGGGTTGAGGATGTACATACCGTCTCCCCGTGGTACTGTTAGTTTAAGATACAGTGTTGGGTTGAGGATGTACATACCGTCTCCCCGTGGTACTGTTAGTTTAAGATACAGTGTTGGGTTGAGGATGTACATACCGTCTCCCCGTGGTACTGCTAGTTTAAGATACAGTGTTGGGTTGAGGATGTACATACCGTCTCCCCGTGGTACTGCTAGTTTAAGATACAGTGTTGGGTTGAGGATGTACATACCGTCTCCCCGTGGTACTGCTAGTTTAAGATACAGTGTTGGGTTGAGGATGTACATACCGTCTCCCCGTGGTACTGCTAGTTTAAGATACAGTGTTGGGTTGAGGATGTACATACCGTCTCCCCGTGGTACTGCTAGTTTAAGATACAGTGTTGGGTTGAGGATGTACATACCGTCTCCCCGTGGTACTGCTAGTTTAAGATACAGTGTTGGGTTGAGGATGTACATACCGTCTCCCCGTGGTACTGCTAGTTTAAGATACAGTGTTGGGTTGAGGATGTACATACCGTCTCCCCGTGGTACTGCTAGTTTAAGATACAGTGTTGGGTTGAGGATGTACATACCGTCTCCCCGTGGTACTGCTAGTTTAAGATACAGTGTTGGGTTGAGGATGTACATACCGTCTCCCCGTGGTACTGCTAGTTTAAGATACAGTGTTGGGTTGAGGATGTACATACCGTCTCCCCGTGGTACTGCTAGTTTAAGATACAGTGTTGGGTTGAGGATGTACATACCGTCTCCCCGTGGTACTGCTAGTTTAAGATAGTGTTGGGTTGAGGATGTACATACCGTCTCCCCGTGGTACTGCTAGTTTAAGATACAGTGTTGGGTTGAGGATGTACATACCGTCTCCCCGTGGTACTGTTAGTTTAAGATACAGTGTTGGGTTGAGGATGTACATACCGTCTCCCCGTGGTACTGCTAGTTTAAGATACAGTGTTGGGTTGAGGATGTACATACCGTCTCACCGTGGTACTGCTAGTTTAAGATACAGTGTTGGGTTGAGGATGTACATACCGTCTCCCCGTGGTACTGCTAGTTTAAGATACAGTGTTGGGTTGAGGATGTACATACCGTCTCCCCGTGGTACTGCTAGTTTAAGATACAGTGTTGGGTTGAGGATGTACATACCGTCTCACCGTGGTACTGCTAGTTTAAGATACAGTGTTGGGTTGAGGATGTACATACCGTCTCCCCGTGGTACTGCTAGTTTAAGATACAGGTTCAACACCATTTGATTCCTGCATCAAGGGTCTCATGTAGTAATTTACTGTGACATTATTGGTCCGGTTTCATAGCGTTGGGACCAGGAAGCCTAAGGGTTTGTTTCCCTGACAGAGACTAGGCCTGGACTAAAAGGTTATGTTCAAGTGAGATTCTCAATTGATGTTTTGTCCAGGACTAGTCTAATCTGTATCCGGGAAAACCATCCAGAAATCTTTTAACTGTATGTCGCTTTAAAGCGTCTGCTAAAAATGATTGTATCGTTACTTATGTTATATTATCACAGCACAGACATACATGTTATGAATGAGTTAAGTGTAAGTCACATAACATTGTATGGTCTTAATGACATCAGTCTCCCCCTTCCTCCCCTCTCTTCCATTCCATCTCCATCCAGACGCAAGTACAACTTCCTGTCACATTCTTCTTCTTCTTCTATATCCTGTACACTCAGTGGCCAGTTTATTAGGTACCACCCATCTAGTACCAGGTCGGACCCTTTTCCGCCACGGCCATGTGACTCACTGTCTGTAGGAGAGAACCATTTTTGTGAACATGGTGGTGTACCTAATAAACTGGCCTCTGAGTGTATATAGAAGTATGATGTGTAACAAGTCACATAGAACCATCACTTTCTAAATGTCATCATTACTTCCATTCTGTTTCTCCTTCCTCCCCTCCCCCCTCCATTCTGTATCCCCCTTCCTCCATTCTGTCTTCTCCTTTCTTCCATTCTGCCTCCCCTCTCCTCCATTCTGTCTCCCCCTTCCTCCTCTCCAGACACAAGTATGAGTTCCTCCACAGCGGTTGGAGCCCAGACATCCGGATAACAGTGAACCCTGTGAGGATAGGGCTCAGTCTGAACTATGAGAGAGGGATCCTGTCCTTCTTCAACATAGACCTGGAACAACACCTCTACACCTTCTACTGTAGCTTCCTACACTACGTTCATCCCTGCTTTGCTCTGGACAACCCCGGTGCGCTCACTGTTCGCACTGGGGTAGAGGCACCGCAGTATGTCCACTTGGTCTGAGCTTACCTACCACGATGTACATTAAAAACACACAGAATACAGGTGTATTGTCCATGGAAACATCTTTCTGTTGTCCGTTTTTTTATTCTAACCCTCTGGACAACACTGCATGGTAGCGCAAAATTATACTACAAAAACATGTTTATGACCCTTTTGTGTAAGTGGATTAACAACCATATCTGAATAAAAACATTTATTTCAGTGGTTTAGACCAGGGTTTGCTAAACTGATGCCCCCCTACAGTTTTTTTTACCCAAGGACTACACAGCTGTTTCAGATAACACTGTTACAGACTAACATGATGAAACCCTGGACTGGACCGCCACAACACTGCTACAGACTAACATGATGAAACCCTGGACTGGACTACCACAACACTGCTACAGACTAACATGATGAAACCCTGGACTGGACTGCCACAACACTGTTACAGACTAACATGATGAAACCCTGGACTGGACTACCACAACACTATTAAACAAACAAGATGACGGCTGTTTCCAAATCCATTTATTAAAGTATTCCATGGGAACAGATTCACACCATTTTCCATTATATACAATATAACAGTAATAATCAGTGAATTCGTGTACAGCAGGCTCGGTCGTGGATGGACAACCGCATATGCTTTTTCAGATTTGAAATAAAAATGACCTTTTCAAATGAAAACTGTCTTTAATAATTATAATAATATAAAGTAGCTTTGTTTTTGGGGGCAGGGCCGTAGCAATGCAACACTCTGTCCAGTAGTCGATGACGGTAATAGCAGAGCTAGCTAGACTTAGCTAGCTAGCTAGACACGGCAACCCAGCGTCTAAGTGGAATGAGGACACTTTAGGGTGGGGCTGATGGGATTAGTGAAGGGTAGTGGGCGTATGAGTTAGTCTTACTGCTAGGAGTCCTCTCCTTCATCAGAAGAATCCCCACCGTAGGGTACTAGGCATGAAGTGTCCAATACCCTACCTCCATAGGGCACTAAACCTGAAGGGTTCTCCACTACCTTCATCTTCTTCACCTCCTGAGGAAAATCTGTAGAAAACAAAGACAGACAGCAAGACAGAAAAAGAGAGCGACAGAGAGAGAGAGCAAAACAAGAGGAGCCCAGCCCATGTTTGAGTTGGTTGGATTGATCCACAGCCAGTCAGAGCAGAGGGATCACAGACACCAGATGAGATAGACCCATGTTAGGTAGCAGCAGGTCCAGGAGACATGTGGAGAGAGAACAAGGGGAAGACAAAGAACACATACAGGAAGTGACAGTTAGCATGGCTTAGCCAATCACAGAGGAGCTCGAACAGATTGTCTGTCTCCATTACTCCACTACTGAGGGGAGAAGCCATCTTTGAAAACACCACTCAACTTCATCATGGTCAAAAAGTCTGCCCATTCAGGCATCAAGTACAGTGAAGTATGTTCCCAGTAAGAAGCGTACCCTGTGATGCAGGGGTGCTGGGTGGTAAACTGGGTGGGACCTCTCTGGGTCTCTTGTGTGCCACAGGGCCAAGGGTGCTGGGTGGTAGACTGGGTGGGACCACTGGTACTGCTGTCTCTCTGTGTCTCTTTCGTGCCACAGGGCCAGGGGCCAGAAACACAGGGAGAGGAGGTGGCATCAACATCCTACAGACAGAGACAAAGGAACCAGGTGGAGAAACATCAGGAGGCTTCATTTAGGGCTGTGTTTAGTAGGAGCAAAATGTACGAAAACAACCCAAAACTGATCTGAATGTGTAACAAGAAACAATGGTTCTCTTTTATTCCCGTTGTGCCCTTTTGAACACGACCCCGGTGGCTGCAACATTCTGGGCAAAACCAGAAACATTGTTAGAGATTTAGAGCAGAGATCAATGTAGAAACCTTTCAGCTCCTTGTCCTGGCTCTTCCTCTCTCTGAGCTGGAGGTAGAGGAGGAGACTTCTCTCTCACCGGGGCCTCAGGTGAGCTGCTGGCAGGCTGAGAGAGAGAGAGACAGGTAGGACTGTTAGCAGAAGATCACTGAGCACTGTTTGAATTCCTAAAACCAAAAAAACACGTTCTGCACTTGGAGTAACCACTGAGCTAACACATCTGGGTTGGGGACAGCCTTTACTGATTTTGTTTAGCCAGGTTATTCAGTTGACAAGCCATTCTTTTAAATCATTCTCTTGCATATTTCAGCAGTTTTAGCTCAGTCTCACCTGAAAAGCCTGCTCATCCTCAGTCTTTTCCTGGAAGCGTCGTTTAGGACTTCCTGCCCCTGCCTGAGGGGAGCTGGATGACGACAGGTCACTCTCCGTCTGGTCACTGCACCCAGGGTCCTGAGACACCAAGGTCAAACCCAAACAACAGTTAGTCTAATCCCAGGGCCATCAATACACCTGGTTAGTCCTGCCCTTAAAATGGTGTACAACTTCATCAATACATCTGGTTAGCCCTTATAATGGTGTCCCTCATCAATACATCTGGTTAGCCCTTATAATGGTGTACAATACATCTGGTTAGTCCTTATAATGGTGTACAACTTCATCAATACATCTGGTTAGCCCTTATAATGGTGTACCTCATCAATACACCTGGTTAGTCCTGCCCTTATAATGGTGTACAACTTCATCAATACATCTGGTTAGCCCTTATAATGGTGTACCTCATCAATACATCTGGTTAGTCCTTATAATGGTGTACAATACATCTGGTTAGTCCTTATAATGGTGTACAACAATCTCCTGGCTGCTACTAACTAATGAAACTGATACAGACAGTTTCTAAACTGATGTCCTGACTTCAATTTTCAGGTGAGAAGCCTTTTCTTCTTTCTTATGAGTGTCAAACAACTGATCCCCGTCCTAAATCCTATTTGGACAACCCACCCATGTTCCTGTCAATACATACCTGTACTGGTTCCCTAGCCACTACGTACTACTAGACCGAGGTACTGGTTCCCTAGCCACTACGTACTACTAGACCGAGGTACTGGTTCCCTAGCCACTACGTAGAACTAGGCCGAGGTACTGGTTCCCTAGCCACTACGTACTACTAGGCCGAGGTACTGGTTCCCTAGCCACTACGTAGAACTAGGCCGAGGTACTGGTTCCCTAGCCACTACGTAGAACTAGGCCGAGGTACTGGTTCCCTAGCCACTACGTAGAACTAGGCCGAGGTACTGGTTCCCTAGCCACTACGTAGAACTAGGCCGAGGTACTGGTTCCCTAGCCACTACGTAGAACTAGGCCGAGGTACTGGTTCCCTAGCCACGACGTAGAACTAGGCCGAGGTACTGGTTCCCTAGCCACTACGTACTACTAGGCCGAGGTACTGGTTCCCTAGCCACTACGTAGAACTAGGCCGAGGTACTGGTTCCCTAGCCACTACGTAGAACTAGGCCGAGGTACTGGTTCCCTAGCCACTACGTAGAACTAGGCCGAGGTACTGGTTCCCTAGCCACTACGTAGAACTAGGCCGAGGTACTGGTTCCCTAGCCGCTACGTAGAACTAGGCCGAGGTACTGGTTCCCTAGCCGCTACGTAGAACTAGGCCGAGGTACTGGTTCCCTAGCCACTACGTAGAACTAGGCCGAGGTACTGGTTCCCTAGCCACTACGTAGAACTAGGCCGAGGTACTGGTTTCCTAGTCACTACGTACTAGGTCGAGGTATGGTTTCCTAGCCACTACGTACCTGTAATAGGTCGAGGTATGGTTTCCTAGCCACTACGTACCTGTAATAGGTCGAGGTATGGTTTCCTAGCCACTACGTACTAGGTCGAGGTATGGTTTCCTAGCCACTACGTACCTGTAATAGGTCGAGGTATGGTTTCCTAGCCACTACGTACCTGTAATAGGTCGAGGTATGGTTTCCTAGCCACTACGTACCTGTAATAGGTCGAGGTATGGTTTCCTAGCCACTACGTACCTGTAATAGGTCGAGGTATGGTTTCCTAGCCACTACGTACCTGTAATAGGTATGCGTGTGTCTTCCTGGGACAGACAGGATACTGAACCATAGCCTGAGAAGATGGAGGGTTTGTCGACAGGTTAGATTGACTGGGCTGACCACTAGCAGCACTAGTCCAATAGCCAGAGGGTCCTGGCGGTGTGGGGTAGCTGGTAGAGGCAGCATAGCCCCCAGCCAGCCCGTTACACCCTGGGTAACCACTGCTGCTGCTGTACCAGCCCTGGCTAGAGTAAGAGCTATTAGCTGGGTATCCATGAGCTGGGTGTGCTGAAAGGGAAGTATAGGAGATCAGGGTTAATGGATGTGATTGAAGAGGTTGTCATTCACAGACAGGGTTGTTGTCTGTCTGACTGTTCTGTTTGTTGTTGTGCCACTAGAGACAGAAAGAGATTCATTTACCACAGTAGCTAGTTGTGTCTGTGGTTTAAACAAACATAGGAAGTGATTTACTGGAACGGAAACGTTCTGGTCATTCTATAATATTCAAGTAAATGAGCAGGGCCAGGAGTTTCTCTGTCCACGTAACCTGGATGGTCAATTCACCTGATCAGGAAAACTCCTGGGCCCATATTCATAAAATGTCTTGGAGTAAGAATGCTGATCTAGGATCAGGTCCCCCCTTGTCCATTCAAATCCAAAACTGATTCTAGATCAGTACTCAGAGGCGCTTTATGAATACGGACCCTGGTTCTGTGACTGTGGTATTTTAGTTAGTTCTGGTGTGTGTGAGAGAGAGAGGAGACTTACGTTGGGTGGAGCCGGTGGCTGTGTAGATGGACACCATGCGGCTATGTTCAGCTCTCACCTGGACAACAGACACAGAGGGAACAGGATGACAACACTCAACTCTAACAAAAGGGAAGTGAATCATGTTTAGAGTAAGCAGAGGAAGAAATCCTGTGAAATAAGTCTCAGACAAGCAGGTATATCAATAACACACTTTTAATCCCACAACATGCATGGTATAAAAACGCAGAGTGAGTTGTAGAGCACGGTAGAGAATTCAAGTCTGTACTGGTTCTGGATGTGAGTAGGTGCAGAGCACCGTAGACCTATGTCTGTAGGTCAGATGGTTCACTCTACTGTTTCCTATAGGAGGTGGGTATCAGTGACAACTACACACTTCAATAGTTTCACCTTCTTTAACCTCCATCATGGGGCGTGTTCATTAGGGCACGCAAATGGAAAACGTTTTACAACAGAAAACAAAGTTAGTCCAGGAAGTCCCTCCTTGTTTCAGTCAGTTTTCCTCTGTTTGGTGCCCAATGATCACGACCCAGTTCAAATAAACGTGATCATGTACATTGGAGTCATTTAGCATACGCTCTCATCTACACTGTCTGCTTCCCTTGCTGTGTATCAAATCACATTTTATTGGTCACATGCAGATGTTATTGGTCACATGCAGATGTTATTGGCAACATACACATGGTTAGCAGATGTTATTGGTCACATACACATGGTTAACAGATGTTATTGGTCACATACACATGGTTAGCAGATGTTATTGGTCACATACCCATGGTTAGCAGATGTTATTGGTCACATACCCATGGTTAACAGATGTTATTGGTCACATACACATGGTTAACAGATGTTATTGGTCACATACACATGGTTAGCAGATGTTATTGGTCACATACACATGGTTAGCAGATGTTATTGGTCACATACACATGGTTAGCAGATGTTAATGTGAGTGTAGTGAAATGCTTGTGCTTCTAGTTCCGACAGTGCAGTAATATCTAACAAGTCATCTGGGAGAAACACTTTATTGACTTACAGTTTCCAACAGGCTCTCTGTGAGTTTCTTGGCAGCTTCCAGCCCCGTGGAGTAGGGATGGCTACAAGAAAAGACAACAGTGTTGAAATGGAATGAAACCGACAACAACAACCCACCACCACAGCAGGGAACAACTACAGGAGGAAATAAACTATTTCAGACCCTACGAGACGAACAGATGGTTCACCAAACATCTAGGAGAGAGCAGCAGGACTGACAGCTAGCCAACGTGTGGTGAGCAGTCTTCTGAATGCATACGAGTGAGTTGTAGAGCACGGTAGAGAATTCAACGGTTAAGTCTGTACTGGTTCTGGATGTGAGTAGGTGCAGAGCACCGTAGACCTATGTCTGTAGGTCAGATGGTTCACTCTACTGTTTCCTATAGGAGGTGGGTATCAGTGACAACTACACACTTCAATAGTTTCACCTTCTTTAACCTCCAAATAGTTCACATGGCTTTTGTACTCATCACAGGTTGGTGTATATTGATGAGTCCACCCCCCAATGAAAATTGTCTCAATGCAACTTGCATGATTCTAATTTCAGGGTCTGTTAAGCCCTTATAGGCTGAATCAGGGTCTGTTAAGCCCTTATAGGCTGGAGAAATAAAGGTGTTTGACCCGGAAGTAAAAATCAGTTACCTGATGTAGACGTAGAGTGGTTCGAAGGACTCCCGTCGTGAGGCCTGCTCTATGTACCCTGAGCCTTTCCCCCTGAGGAACACTCTGGCTCCTGTCTCTGTCTGGATGTGTCCCAGGTACATCCCTCCAGGACCCTCCACCTTCTCGTTCACATTGAACGAGGGCAGGGACTGGTCCAGACCCACAAAAATCTTGACGTGCACAAAACTCTTGACAGGGAGAGATGACAGTTACATTTGGATAATCCTGGGTCAGATCAACACATAGTTCAACCACCACATTACAAACATACTTCATCTTATGGACAACAGGAAGCAGTAGAGTAGGGAGCTGGTCGATGTCTGAACTGCTAACTTTTTAATCCAACTAAATGACTAGCTAGAGAACAGTGTTGTGAGCAGCAGCAGTAACCGTGGTGTCTGGAGACCAGGGTGGTTCTCTCTGCTGTGTTACTCTAGGAGGTGGGTATCAGTGAAGGTCAAATGGTCTCAACTGGCCTCACCTTCTATTACCTCCAGCTATGGGGCATGGGCCAGATTGCAAACTGAAAAACACGTTTCCCTGCTGCAAAATTGTGAAAACCCAAAGTTCCTGTGGTTTTTAGAAATCCCAGTTAGAGGATTCCCAGAATTGGGAGGGAATAAGGAGGCAGGGAATCGTCCAAGCAGGATTTCTTAAAAACCATTCAGGGAAAAATTCTGTGAGGACCAGGGACCCCTGTATCTACCCCTTGGTGTGGCGCGGCGGGCCGGTGTCCATGTGGCACGGGAGGGTTGACACTAGGCATCCTGGGTAGGTGTGGATGGGGGGCAGCCATGGGGCGAGGGGGCTGGGGGTAGAGCGGCAGGGGGGGTATGACGGGTCTCAGCTGGGATCCTAATGCTGCAGCTGTCCTCAACACATCCTCAGAGATGATCTCCTTTATCCTCAGCACTGCCTCTGTAAGACAACACAGGGAATAGATAGACAAGGGGACTTGGAAGAAATATGGGAATAATATACTGAGAAAAACAACAGCCAGTTAACCAAACCAACCCACAGTCATCTTCTGAGATGTGTGGTCTTGACTAGGTTGTGTAATTTACAGGATCTGAGGACAATAAAGTATCTAATGCAACTGTAGACGGGAGGGTTATAGAAATTCTACTTACTATTGACCTCCTCTTGGCTCTTCCCCTGGACGTGTAAATACAAAGGCCTTTCTCTAAATAAGAAGAGTTGGTTAGATCTCCACATGGTCAGAGTCAACTACAGATACACACAGTAACATCAACTGCATACATACACTCCTTTTCCATGGGACTTCTCTGCACTGGTCATGTAGTGGCCTCTGGTTGAGACTACTGCACCGCTGAACTGACGAATCTGAAACAAAGAGAAACGTTTCAGTATTAGTTGGGGCGAATACATAAAATGTATGTACACATGTCTTCTAAATAGAATATATTAGATATATATTATACAGAAAGGGTTGCGATTCAGGCCGATTGATGGTATCCACCCCCTTTTCATTCCTATAGGAGGAAAGGTCCAAGGTTTGTCCCCAATGCATTTTAAGAAGTAGCCAAGTGGAGACGATGCAAGAGAGGAATCACCTCTTCCTGTGTTTTTCCTTTGGTGAGCAGGTTTCTGCTGTTGATGGGCACATCGTTGATATCCACCTCTGTCACCACAGTCTCGTCTCCACTAGTGGCAGCCGACATACACGGAGGGATCTGTGGGCAACACGTTTCATATGAATCCACATACAAACACTAAATAACTAAAGTCATGGTGGTCATACAATATCATGCAGTTAGGTCAGTGTTTAACCCTCCTGGGAAGCCACACAAGTTCCAGGCTTTAGATCCTACTAAAGGCCCTATTTGGTTGAGTCAGGTTTGTTAGTACTGAGCTGGATCAAAAGCCAGGGAATCACAGTGTGCAGAAGGACTAACACTGAGTTAGAGAGACTGCCTAGAGTGTTGTGAGCAGCAGCAGTAACCGTGGTGTCTGGCGACCAGGGTGGTTTTCTCTGCTGTGTTACTCTAGGACAGTGGTTCTTAACCTTGTTGGAGGTACTGACCCCCACCAGTTTCATATGCGCATTCACCGAACCCTTCTTAATTGGAAAAATGGCTCTCTTCACCTTGAATTCAGCGAGCGTTGTGTTCTTGTATTGTCCATCTCCATGCAGCTTAAGGAAGTGTTCTCTTAGTTTTGCCGGTGCTAGACTAGAATTGCTCAACTTGGCATTGCAAATCATGCAGTTAGGACGCTGACTCTCATCACGTTCCGTTATACATGTGAATCCATATTGTACATATTTGTCCGACCACTTTCTTTTTTTGCTCGACATAGTTAGTATGAAGGGATTAAAATATTAAGAAAGAAATCACACGACGTACCATCACAACAGTCACAATTCGACTACTGAGCGCGCCAAATTCCCTGCAGCACAGATAGGCCAAGCGATGTTGCGTGATCACCTGCAGCCAATGATGGCCAAGCGGGGCGTGTCATCACGAATCATATGAGTCGGGTGTGTGTCTTGACCTCCGCCGAACCCCTGAGACTGACTCACCGAACCCCTGGGGTTCGATCGAACCCAGGTTAAGAACCACTGCTCTAGGAGGTGGGTATCAGTGAAGGTCACATGGTCTCAACTGGCCTCACTTTCTATTACCTCCAGCTATGGGACATGGCTACATTATATTATGTGGTTGAAAACAATGACAATCATCACTCTCCCTGTTCTCAGAGACAAGTTGCACCACCTAAGGAAACCATTCTAGTCTGTGGCTTGAGCCTCTTATGACTGGCCAGGTGAACCCTTAGGACTGGATTAAAAGCCTGCACAGTGATTCCTCAGGACCAGGACAGAGTAAGGTACATTAACCCTTTCCCTCTCACCTTGCCAGGTAGTGGTGGAGGAACCATCAGTTTTCCTTTGGCCATCAGCATAGCGTTGATCTTAGCAGCCATAGCAGCAGCCATCTCCACGCCTCCCCCCTGTGCTGCTGGCATGTCCCCCTGCAATGTCTGGGGCACCATGGGACCAGCTACAGGGTGCTGGGCTGATTGATGGGTCGTAGTGGCCGATGTGCAGGTCTGGGCAGAGGAAGCGAAGCCTTGCATGACGTCTACCCTAGTTTTGGGCTGAGCAGGCTGATCCCATCTGCTGCTACTGGTTAGGCACCTGGATCCATTATGATGGAGAGAAATGAGAGACAATTCAACCTCAAGTGGCTTGAAACAATAACTGAACTGGGACGCTCTCCATATTGAGATTAGATAACTTATCCAACAGTTTGGGGCTAATTTGCCCGGTTGCCTATAATTTCATCTAACTCAAGATCATTTTGTAGGACGGGGTTCGAGGGCTAGCTTGTGTTTGCAAGCTAGTTAGCGTAACACTAGTCGCGAATGCGCCGCTTGCCAACATTAGTGTTCGTAGAGTTAGTAGGCCTCGGCATTCTCTTAAACTATTCTGGCCCGTTCCTCTACAAATCATTTATCTTGGAGGGTAGTATCCGCAGGTAACCACAACTTTAGAGAGACCGCTTTCTTGACCCTCCACTAACTAGCGATATGTTAGGTGTCTAGTTAACAACATTAGACAATTAAACTTAGCCAGAAACCGGTGTTGTTAACTAACGTTAGCTAGTTCACGTTAGCTCAATTAGCATACCGTTTTCTAGCAACGTTAGCACGGATCAACTTGACTGCTATGGTAAAAACAAGAATCTACGACTGTGGCTTGGTCATCAATTTCGGATAAACCTTTACGAAATATTCTAGTTATAATGAATTGTACTTTCATACAGTGGAATAAGAACGTTATCTAGCTGTAAAACCAGCAACCGCCGCTAACATAACTGTACTAAGTTAGGTAGCTAACATGTTAGCACGAAGCTAAAAAGAAAATACGTGTTCTTGCGTCCGTAACTTATTCAGAATATAAAAGTAAATGGAACTAAATAAAAAGTGTAACTTACGGTGTCTGCCCAGTCATCCCAGAAGACATAGCTAGCACCGTTGAATTAGCAGAGGAATGTGTGTCCTAGCTAGCTACTATACTCAGCCTTGCACACGTCCTCATTCCACGGGACTCCGGTCCGGTCGTAAAGGCAGTCGCCCGCCAACGTCGTCGTACAGAGCAGTCTGGATTTCCGTCACGCTCGTAATGAAAACACCCCGGGAACTTCACACGACCCTCTACTGCATAACACCAGAGCAAAGTCAAAGAAAAACGGACAAATCTTTCTTCTTCCTGTGGCTTTCCGACAGACTAGACGCTATGTTGCGTATTGCTGCCTTTCACAGTTTGGAAAGTGCATTGCACATTTGTTAATTTTTTAAAATGTATTTAGAAAAAATATAGTTGTTGCATAAGTACTTACCCTGGTTGTTTAGGCAAGCCTAAATTAAATCAGAATTACAATGTGGCTTAACAAATCACATAATACATTCTATGGACATGATTTCTGAATGACTACTCTTCCTCTGTCCCCCATATGTACAACATCTGTAAGGCACCTCAGTGAAGTTTTGAATTTCAAGCACAGATTAAACTACAAAGACCAGGGAGCTCCATAAAGAAGGGCAGTGATTGGTAGAACAAATCAGACATTGAATATATCTTTAAGCATGGTCAAATTAATAACGATGCTGTGGATGATTTATTAAACCACCCAGACACATCAAATATGCAGTCCTCCTGAACAGCTGCAGGACAGGAAGGAAACTGCTTAAGGATTTCACCATGAGGCCATTGGTGATTTTTAAAACAGCTACAGAGTTAAATGGCTGTGATGGGAGAAAACTGAGGATGGATCAACAACATGGTAGTGACATCACAATAACGACCTAAATGACAGAGTGAAAATAATAATAATACAAATAATACTAAAAGTCTTCCAAAACGTGCATCTGTATTCAACAAATACTGCAACAACAAAAAACCACGGCAAATTAAACTACAAAACACAGCATTTTGGCCTAAATGCAAAGCCTTATGTTTTGGGGCAAATCCAACGCAACACATCACTGAGTAACTGCCTCCTTATTTTCAAGCATGGTGGTGGCTGCATCATGGTATGGGTATGCTTTACATCGGAAAAGACTGGACGAAAGAAACGGGATGGAGCTAAGCACAGGCAAACTCCCTGAGGAAAACCTGCTTTATTCTGCTTTACACTAGATACTGAGAGAGGAATTCACCTTTCAGCAGCCAATAACCTACAACACGGGTTGCTTACTAAGACAGAATGTTCTTGAGTGGCCAAGCTACAGTTTTGAATTAAATCTGCTTGAAAATCTATGGCAAGTTTGGAAAATTGCTCTCTAGCCATGATCCCTAACACCTTGACAAAGCTTGAAGAATGTTGAAAGAATAATGGGCAAATATTGCACAATACAGGTGTGCAAAGCTCTTATGAGACTTAGCCAAGAACACTCATAGCTGTAATCGGTGGCAAATGTGTTTCTAACATGTATTGACTAAGGAAGATGAATACTTATCAATCTATATTAGTGTTTTAGGTTTCGTTCATTTTCCCAAAAAAATTGTAGAATTTTTCTTCCACTTTGACATTACAGAGTATTTTGTGTAGATCGTTGACCTTTTTTTTAACAATGATATACATTTCAATCCCACTTTGTAACACATATTATTTGTTGAAGAAATCCAAGGGGTTGTTGACTTTCTATAGGCCCTGTATTTGCATTGTAAACATACTGCTTCCCAATGGAGGTCCGCTGTAGGACAAGTTTCTTTACTCTAGACAAATCCTATGGGACACTACAGACACCCTGGTTCAATTCCAGCACTGAATCACAACCGGCCGTGATTGGGAGTCACGTAGGGCGGTGCAACAATTTGCCCAGCGTCATCCGGGTTTGGCCGGTGTAGGCCGTCATTGTAAATAAGAATTTGTTCTTAACTGACTTGCCTAGTTAAATAAAGGTAAATCAAAAATAAATTAAAAATACAAAGTACCTGGATAAGGATATATGAGGTTGAGGCTGGTATTAGCATAGTATACTGAACAGAAATGTAAGCGCAACATGGAAATCAGTCAATTTAAATAAATTCATTAGGCCCTGATCTATGGATTTCACATGACTGGGAATACAGATAGCATCTGTTGGTCACAGATAAGGTAGGGGCATGGATTAGGAAACCAGTCAGTATCTGGTGTAACCACCATTTGCCTCATACAGCACGACCCATTTCATTCGCATAGAGTTAATCAGGCTGTTGTCCCACTCCTCTTCAATGGCTGTGCGAATTATATATATATTTTTGTACTTTTTACCCCCTTTTTCTCCCCAATTCCGTGATATCCAATTGATAGTTAGTCTTGTCCCATCGCTGCAACTCCAGTACGGACTCGGGAGAGGCGAAGGTCTAGCGCCATGAGTCCTCCGAAACACAACCCTGCCAAGCCACACTGCTTCTTGACACAATGCCCGCTTAACCCGGAAGCCAGCTGCAGCAACGTTTTGGAGGAAACACCGTACAACTGGCGACCGTGTCAGCATGCATGCGCCTGGCCTGCCTGGCTGTGCGAAGTTGCTGAATATTGGCGGGAACTGGAATACGCTGTCGTACACGTCAATACAGAGCATCCCAAACATGCTCAATGGCTGACATGTCTGGTGAGTATGCAGGCCATGGAAGAATGCAGGCCAGTTTCATTTTCCAGGAATTGTGTACAGATCCTTGCGACAAGGGGCCATGTATTATCATGCTGAAACATGAGGTGATGGCGGCAGATGAATGGCACTACAATGGGCTTCAGGATCTGGTCACAGTCTCTCTGTGTCATACACGCTGTCTGTCATCTGTCTGGTACAGTTGAAACCAGGATTCATCCAGAGAAGAGCACACTTCTCCAGCGTGCCAGTGGCCATCGAAGTGAGCATTTGCCCAATGAAGTCGGTTATGATGCTGAACTGCAGTCAGGTCAAGACCCTGGTGAGGACGATGAGTGTAATAGTGTAGGTTCCGTCCCTCTCTTCGCCCCAACCCGGGCTCGAACCAGGGACCCTTGCACACATCAACAACTGACACCCACGAAGCATCGTTACCCATCGCGCCACAAAAGCCGCGGCCCTTGCAACGCAAGGGGAACAACCACTTCAGGTCTCAGAGCGAGTGACGTCACCGATTGAAACGCTATTAGCGCGCACCACCGCTAACTAACTAGCCATTTCACATCGGTTACACTCACCCCCCTTTTGACCTCCTCCTTTTTCCGCAGCAACCAATGATCCGGGTCACGGCACCAATGTAACAGTGTAGGTTCCGTCCCTGTCTTCGCCCCAACCTGGGCTCGAACCAGGGACCCTTGCACACATCAACAACTGACACCCACGAAGCATCGTTACCCATCGCGCCACAAAAGCCGCGGCCCTTGCAACGCAAGGGGAACAACCACTTCAGGTCTCAGAGCGAGTGACGTCACCGATTGAAACGCTATTAGAGCGCACCACTGCTAACTAACTAGCCATTTCACATCGGTTACACTAGCACGCAGATGAGCTTCCCTGAGACGGTTTCTGACAGTTGGTGCAGAAACTCTTTGGTTGTGCAAACCCACAGTTTCATCAGCTTGGCAAGGTGGCTGGTCTCAGACGATCCCGCAGGTGAAGAAGCCGGATGTGGAGGTCCTGGGCTGGCGTGGTTACACGTGGTCTGCGGTTGTAAGGCCGGTTGGACGTACTGCCAAATGATCTGAAACGACTTGTGGTTGAGAAATTAACATTTAATTATCTGGCAACAGCTCTGGTGGACATTCCTGCAGTCAGAATGCCAATTGCACACTCCCTCAATACTTGAGATACCTGTGGCATTGTGTTGTGTGACAGAACTGCACATTTTAGAGTGGCCTGTGCACCTGTGTAATGATCATGCTGTTTAATCAGCTTCTTGATTTGCCACATCTGTGAGGTGGATGGATTATCTTGGCAAAGGAGAAATGCTCACCAACAGGGATATAAACAAATTTGTGGACAGAATTTGAGCGAAATAAACTTTTTGTGCGTATGCAACATTTCAGGGATCTTTTATTTGAGCTCATGTAACATGGGACACTTTACATGTTGCGTTTACATTTTTGTTCAGTGTATATATCATATCAAGTATCTGTAGAAGGATATATGAGGTTGAGGCTGGTGTACATTTACTATACTGAACATAACAAGTATCTGGATGGCTGAAAAAGGGGAATAGGCCCATCTGGTTTTAGAAGTTGGCTATTTGATCCATACAGAAAAGTGTCTATTTGGAATGTCAGATATCTTGTCTTTCTTTTGTACCATTATAATGCAGCTCCTCTTTCTCTCTCAGGGCTGAGCCCCTTGTCAAGACCTCTCCTGTTGCTGATCATTGGGTGTTTTGATTTGAAATGAGGACGTGGTAAATAAACTAAAGGTTAGTGATGAATCCTTACTCCCTCTAAGTCATGCATTGATGTCAACAGTAGACTATGTGAAAATGTGGCTTAAGTGGAAGTTACAGGATTCACCTCTAAAGGAGTAGGTTAGGGTTAGCGTTTATGGTTAGCGGAAGGGTTAGCGGTTATGGTTAGTGGAAGGGTTAGCGTTTATGGTTAGCGGAAGGGTTAGCTAACATGCTAAGTAGCTGACAAGTAGTAAGTAGTTGCTAATTAGCTAAAATGCTCAAGTTGTTCATGATTTGATTCGAACAAGGAACCGGTGGGTTACCAGACGTTCGCGTTATACACCGCCCCATCCTCCCAGACCAATTTTCTTCCTTTGGTCTTTGGCTTAAGTAACCTTCTTATCTTATGTAACCATACTAAATATAACATATCATACTCATTTGTGTTAACTATGTTATGTCTAGTCTATGAGGCCAGGCTGAAAGGCTAAACTCAGAAGAGAGAACTAGGTTGGTAGTGAGAGTTAGCATACAGTAGAGTAGACATACATGACACAATAGAAATGATATCAACTATAGAAACTGACACACTGTGTACTGTATACTCCAGCAGTAACAGCAGGCTGTCTTCATCACCAAGGCATCACAAGTGTGACCGTTCAGCCACATGATATGTATTTCAGTGTGTGTGTGTTCAAAGAGAGGGAGATAGATGGAGAGAGTCGGAGAGAGAGAGAGATAGAGGGGGAGAGGGAGAGAGGGGGGAGAGGGAGAGAGATAGAAGGGGAGCGAGATAGAGGGGGAGAGAGAGAGGGAGAGATTGAGGGAGAGAGAGAGAGCTAGAGAGAGGGATAGATGGAGAGACAGAGATAGATCGTGATAGAGAGAGAGATTGTTAGTGCTGACCAGTAAATTGTCTCGTTACTGAAAATATGGTGCAACAGAAGTCCTGACCAGTAAAGTGTCTCGTTACTGAAAACATGGTGCAACAGAAGTCCTGACCAGTAAATTGTCTCGTTACTGAAAACATGGTGCAACAGAAGTCCTGACCAGTAAACTGTCTCGTTACTGAAAACATGGTGCAACAGAAGTCCTGACCAGTAAATTGTCTCGTTACTGAAAACATGGTGCAACAAAAGTCCTGACCAGTAAATTGTCTCGTTACTGAAAACATGGTGCAACAGAGGTCCTGACCAGTAAAGTGTCTCGTTACTGAAAACATGGTGCAAGAGAAGTCCTGACCAGTAAATTGTCTCGTTACTGAAAACATGGTGCAAGAGAAGTCCTGACCAGTAAAGTGTCTCGTTACTGAAAACATGGTGCAACAGAAGTCCTGACCAGTAAAGTGTCTCGTTACTGAAAACATGGTGCAAGAGAAGTCCTGACCAGTAAAGTGTCTCGTTACTGAAAACATGGTGCAAGAGAAGTCCTGGCCAGTAAATTGTCTCGTTACTGAAAACATGGTGGAACAGAAGTCATTGTCATTATTTTATTCTCCATTGATTCATTTCTAATTTGTTTCATTTTTTTTCCGGTGCCTTCAGACCAGAAGTAGTAGTGAATCATAAGGAACAAACTAATTCCCTGATTCAGTGTTCAATTCAGCCTGAAAGAGTTATTAAGTTACTCATCGGTCAATAATAACAAAACACATCATCATCAACCGACGTTCGCTTATGTGTTCTGGTATTTTATATATATACTGTTTAAATAAGAAATCATCTTAATAAGCAACATTGTTTAACATATATTAGTATCCTCATCTGAAAGCACCCTTGGGCAGAGCACCCTGGGTAAAGAGACTCCTTGTCTGCATGTTACAAGGATCTTGAACAAATGGCCAATAATAGGACGACGTTGGTCAACATCATGTCAAAGCAAGCTGGTTTCTAGGAGACAGAGGGGAAAAGACAGTGATAGACAATTCTGTGATCCACATCCTTAATAATTAGAATCATATAGAGTGCGTACCAAATGGCACCCTATTCCCTATATAGTGCACTACTTTAGACCAGGGCTGGCACCCTATTCCCTATATAGTGCACTACTTTAGACCAGGGCTGGCAACCTATTCCCTATATAGTGCACTACTTTTAACCAAAGATGCACCATATAGGGAATAGAGTGCAATTTAGGACACAGACAGAGTTTCTATGTTTTCAGAAGTGAAATGTTTCTCTACCAACCCAACAAAACATTTCACAGCAGGTACCCAGATAGTTAATAAGTTGTTCTGTTATTCCTGTCACTCCAGTGTAAAATTCAGTCTATAAAAATATTGACATTTACTTGAACATACATTTGTTTTCTGACTATGTTATTAAAAAACGTCCATATGTCCTTATCCGTTGCACAGTGGGATGTACTGTAGTTCTACGATGTACTGTAGCTGGGACGATGTACTGTAGTTCTACGATGTACTGTAGCTCTACGATGTACTGTAGCTGGGACGATGTACTGTAGTTCTACGATGTACCGTAGCTCTACGATGTACTGTAGCTGGGACGATGTACTGTAGCTCTACGATGTACTGTAGCTCTACGATGTACTGTAGCTGGGACGATGTACTGTAGCTGGGACGATGTACTGTAGCGCTACGATGTACTGTAGCTGGGATGATGTACTGTAGCTCTACGATGTACTGTAGCTCTACGATGTACTGTAGCTCTACGATGTACTGTAGCTCTACGATGTACTGTAGCTGGGACGATGTACGGTAGCTCTACGATGTACTGTAGCTGGGACGATGTACTGTAGCTGGGACGATGTACTGTAGCTCTACGATGTACTGTAGCTGGGACGATGTACTGTAGCTCTACGATGTACTGTAGCTCTACGATGTACTGTAGCTCTACGATGTACTGTAGCTCTACAATGTACTGTAGCTGGGATGATGTACTGTAGCTGGGATGATGTACTGTAGCTGGGACGATGTACTGTAGCTCTACGATGTACTGTAGCTCTACGATGTACTGTAGCTGGGATGATATACTGTAGCTGGGACAATGTATTGTAGCTCTACGATGTACTATAGCTGGGACAATGTACTGTAGCTCTACAATGTACTGTAGCTGGGACAATGTACTGTAGCTGGGACGATGTACTGTAGCTGGGACGATGTACTGTAGCTGGGGCGATGTACTGTAGCTCTACGATGTACTGTAGCTCTTCGATGTACTGTAGCTGGGGCGATGTACTGTAGCTCTACGATGTACTGTAGCTGGGACGATGTACTGTAGCTGGGACAATGTACTGTAGCTGGGACGATGTACTGTAGCTGGGACGATGTACTGTAGCTGGGACAATGTACTGTAGCTGGGACAATGTACTGTAGCTGGGACGTTGTACTGTAGCTGAGCCGATGTCCTGTAGCTGGGACAATGTACTGTTGCTGGGACGATGCAGTGTAGCTCTATGATGTACTGTAGCTGGGTCGATGTACTGTAGCTCTACGATGTACTGTAGCTGGGACGATGTACTGTAGCTGGGACGATGTACTGTAGCTCTACGATGTACTGTAGCTGGGACGATGTACTGTAGCTCTACGATGTACTGTAGCTCTACGATGTACTGTAGTTCTACGATGTACTGTAGCTGGGACGATGTACTGTAGCTGGGACAATGTACTGTAGCTGGGACGATGCACTGTAGCTGGGACGATGCACTGTAGCTCTACGATGTACTGTAGCTCTACGATGTACTGTAGCTCTACGATGTACTGTAGCTGGGACGATGTACTGTAGCTGGGACGATGTACTGTAGCTCTACGATGTACTGTAGCTGGGACGATGCACTGTAGCTCTACGATGTACTGTAGCTCTACGATGTACTATAGCTGGGACGATGCACTGTAGCTCTACGATGTACTGTAGCTCTACGATGTACTGTAGCTGGGACGATGCACTGTAGCTCTACGATGTACTGTAGCTCTACGATGTACTGTAGCTGGGACGATGCACTGTAGCTCTACGATGTACTGTAGAAATATTGTATAAAATAAGGCAGTCTGTTTCAGTAGGATAAACCTGATACAAACATTTCTGTGAGAAAAATCATCTTTCTAGTCCAAAACATAGTTTTTCTTGTTCTCAGATTTCTGCTGTAGCAGGATGACGTGAGTTTCTTTTGTCGTTCAACAGCGTTTGTTAAATCCACAGACAGGTGGGATTGCCGATGGAAAGGGGGATACCTAGTCAGTTGTCCAACTGAATGTATTCAACTGAAATGTGACACACACATACAAACTCACTGAGACATTATAGACAATTCAACTGTTGTTTTACAGTGCAATACAAAGATGTCCATTCAAACTGATACTGTACTAAAATAAAAAAATGTTTATAACGTTAATGTTTTCTTATGGATAATAATCCTCCTCCTCATCATCCTCGACAAGACTCAGAGAGTTATATAATATTATGTTATTCAGCTTTGGCTTTTCTTTCTTTCATATTTTCTTATTTTTGTTCTAATTTCTTCATCATCGTCATCATCGTCATCATCAGATAATTCATTAATTGATGTTACTAATTATTTTTTTTAAAGAAAATATGGAACATTTAAAACAAAATAAAAATACCAAATTGTCTGTAATAATGACCTAGCTATGACCAAGATGTCTGAATGTTTGTGTCTTTCACCAGTGGCCTGAGGACAGTTAATTAGCTCCACCCACTGAACACCCGTGGTCACACACCCACCCCACCCAACCGTATGTCCCTGGATGCGTCCCAAAATGGCACCCTATTCCCTTTATAGTGCACTACATTTGACCAGGGCCTATACGGCAATAGTGCACTACTCTTGACTAGGGTTCTGGTCAAAAGTAGTGCACTATAAAGGGAATAGGGTGTTATATGGAACACAATTTTAGTGTGTTTAGGACGGCCTCGTGTCCCATCCCGTCGCTACAGGTCCTCTAGTGGACGAGGTGCTTCTGAAGGACAAAGAAACAAAGGAAATACAGCAAGAAGACATAGTGAAGGGTGATAGTGGCAGTACAGCTAGAAGACATAGTGAAGGGTGATGGTGGCAGCTGGTGGAGGTGGAGTGTAGTTCAACCTGGTGGCCACTGGGGGGCGATATAGGGATTTATCCGGTCGAATGCCCACCACACACTGGTTAGTACGGTCTGACGTGGATTTGACATTGTGGGCCATCCCAAATGGAACCCTATTCTCTATATAAAGTGCACTTCTTATGACCAGAGCCCCCCATAGACTCTTTTATCCTAAAAGTAGTGCACTATATAGGGAATAGGGTGCCATTTGGAAGGAAAAATGGTGTATTGTCACCTGTCCCATCAGCTGATCCTCCAAACAGTTTTTCATTGGAGGTGCCAGAGACTTGATACCACCTAACATCTTAATGTTCAGTTTGTATGTGTTTCTCGATAGCTCTACCAACAGTGAACCAGCAGCCAGTCTGCAGAGAGACAGTAACATCATCAGTCTCTGACTGACAGAGACAGAGAGAGAGGCAGGGGGAACCCGTGTGTGTGTGAGTATTAGGGGACGGTACATCCATCACTAGGTTGGCTGGGAGAAGAACAGTCCCTCACACAGCCTCACTGGCAGCAGTAGGAGCATACAGACAAGCCCACCAGGCACTGTTAGTTTATAAGGACTCTGAGGCTCCGTGTGTCTGTCCATCATCCATCCTCAGCTAGCGAGGTTTATGTATGAAGCAAGAGCCTGGTGTTGCTGCAGCATGTCCGTCCGTCCGTCTGTCAGTATGTGTTGTCTCTGTTGGACGGACATGTGGACGCTTGATGGCGTTACAGAAGCAGAAGAGTGAAGGCTTGGTAGCCCTGGACGGACAGGAACCAAGGAGGGGCCCAGGGCCTGGCATCGACCCCAGTCAGGGTGCTCCTACTCTGGGGGAGGACGCAGGCTGTGCAGCTTCCGCTCGTCCAGGCCTTTCCAGTACTTGAAGTTGTTGTCCAGGTGCTGCATGAGGTTGGGAAGGTCTGCGAACGCTGGGGACAAAAGATCATTAAATGATTGATTTAGGACGGATTAAAATGAGGATGTACAGTCTGTACAGTCAGTACCGTACAGATGTACTGACTAAGTGGCTCTGGAGAACAGCGGTCTGCTAAATGACCAATATGTAAAAGGTAAAAACATACAGGGTGGCACATGAATGTATCTAGCAAAGAACGGCTTTACGAGTAAAGTTATTCAGCATTAAATAATGATCCAGAAAGATTGTGATAGCCTATAGGTCAACAGATATTTGGGCCTATTGTGGACTAAACAGGAGACTATGTAGTTATACTGTAGACTATGTAGCTGTACTGTAGACTATGTAGCTATAATGTAGACTATGTAGCTATAATGTAGACTATGTAGCTGTACTGTAGACTATGTAGCTATAATGTAGACTATGTAGCTATAATGTAGACTACGTAGCTGTACTGTAGACTATGTAGCTGTACTGTAGACTATGTAGTTGTACTGTAGACTATGTAGCTGTACTGTAAACTATGTAGTTATAGTTTAGACTATGTCGCTGTACTGTAGGCTACGTAGCTGTACTGTAGACTACGTAGCTATAATGTAGACTATGTAGCTATAATGTAGACTATGTAGCTGTACTGTAGGCTACGTAGCTGTACTGTAAACTGTAGTTATACTTTAGATTATGTTGCTATACTGTAGACTATTTAGTTATACTGTAGCTGTACTGTAGACTATGTAGCTATGCTGTAGACTATGTAGCTATACTGTAGACTACGTAGCTATGCTGTAGACTATGTAGCTATACTGTAGACTATGTAGCTATGCTGTACTGTAGACTATGTAGCTGTACTGTAGACTACGTAGCTGTACTGTAGACTATGTAGACTACGTAGCTGTACTGTAGACTACGTAGCTGTACTGTAGACTATGTAGACTACGTAGCTGTACTGTAGACTACGTAGCTGTACTGTTTAGACAATAGATGGAAAACTGGCGGCTGATGGTTTTGTAGGCCCGTGGACCAATTTCCAAAAACATTATCATTTTTGTCCATTATTTTTTGGAAGTCGGGGTTTCAACTTACTGTTGAGAGTTAGAACAGTAGAATACACATGGTGACATTTCTTAATGTGGTTGTGAATCAGCAGTTTTCCTCTTGTTATATGTCAGATAACATTTTTTAGATTGGTAAATTAGTCTAGCCAGCCTTAAGGTCTTAGAGAAGGTTGCTGGTGATGCGAGCGTCTTTGCCATCTAAAAAATGTTTAGACATTAGATTCAGGGAGCTGCTGAGCTGAAGATTAGACATTAGATTCAGGAAGCTGCTGAGCTGAAGATTAGACATTAGATTCAGGAAGCTGCTGAGCTGAAGATTAGACATTAGATTCAGGAAGCTGCTGAGCTGAAGATTAGACATTAGATTCAGGAAGCTGCTGAGCTGAAGATTAGACATTAGATTCAGGAAGCTGCTGAGCTGAAGCTTAGACATTAGATTCAGGAAGCTGCTGAGCTGAAGTTTAGACATTAGATTCAGGGAGCTGCTGAGCTGAAGTTTAGACATTAGATTCAGGAAGCTGCTGAGCTGAAGTTTAGACATTAGATTCAGGGAGCTGCTGAGCTGAAGCTTAGACATTAGATTCAGGGAGCTGCTGAGCTGAAGTTTAGACATTAGATTCAGGAAGCTGCTGAGCTGAAGATTAGACATTAGATTCAGGAAGCTGCTGAGCTGAAGATTAGACATTAGATTCAGGGAGCTGCTGAGCTGAAGTTTAGACATTAGATTCAGGGAGCTGCTGAGCTGAAGTTTAGACATTAGATTCAGGGAGCTGCTGAGCTGAAGTTTAGACATTAGATTCAGGAAGCTGCTGAGCTGAAGTTTAGACATTAGATTCAGGAAGCTGCTGAGCTGAAGTTTAGACATTAGATTCAGGAAGCTGCTGAGCTGAAGTTTAGACATTAGATTCGGGGAGCTGCTGAGCTGAAGTTTAGACATTAGATTCAGGGAGCTGCTGAGCTGAAGTTTAGACATTAGATTCAGGGAGCAGCTGAACTGAATTTTAGACATTAGATTCAGGAAGCTGCTGAGCTGAAGTTTAGACATTAGATTCAGGAAGCTGCTGAGCTGAAGTTTAGACATTAGATTCAGGAAGCTGCTGAGCTGAAGTTTAGACATTAGATTCAGGGAGCTAATAAGTCATCAAGTCTTCTGTTATATGGAGCAGATAGGGTTAACAGTTATTACTATCACAAGCAACGAAACACTGTTAGCCCACTGAGCTGAAGCCTTAGATCAGGTAGCTAACGTAAGTCCTTACCATCCCAGGCGTCGAACATGTCTGTGATGAAGTAGTCTATGAAGGAGATCTGGGACTTAGGAATGCTGCAGGTGTTCCTGTCAAACACAGGCATGACCACCGGTAGACTCTGCCTCTTCTCCTCATCAGTCTGAAACACACACACACACACACACACACACACACACACACACACACACACACACACACACACACACACAGTGTCTTTACTGAGTGTGTACCAATATTTCCTGACTGGTACAGTACATCGAATCAAAACAATCAATGAATGCTGCTCCAGTATGCTGTGTGTTCTACTGTGTTCTACTGTATCTATTAGCGTTCCAAACTGCAGCATCATATTTCTCTCATCATCTCACCACTGTCCTGTACCTGTGCAAAGTATTCTTCTGAGATGCGTCCGGCCCATTCTATACACAGCTCCAGCGGTCGGCACGGATTGGAGATGTCGGCACACTTGATCAGCATGCGCTTGACAAGGATCCGGTTGTCTGGGGATGTTAGGATGCCTTTGACAGACTCCTCGTCGCCGATTCCCTAAGGAGAGGTCACACACACACACACACACACACACACACACACACACACACACACACACACACACACACACACACACACATCGTCAGCACTAGAGCACACACAGGAGTTTTAGTTTGATTGCTAACTGTATTAGACAGAGTTTTAGTTTGATTGCTAACTGTGTTAGACATAGTTTTAGTTTGATTGCTAACTGTGTTAGACAGAGTTTTAGTTTGATTGCTAACTGTGTTAGACAGAGTTTTAGTTTGATTGCTAACTGTGTTAGACAGGGTTTTAGTTTGATTGCTAACTGTGTTAGACAGAGTTTTAGTTTGATTGCTAACTGTGTTAGACAGGGTTTTAGTTTGATTGCTAACTGTGTTAGACAGAGTTTTAGTTTGATTGCTAACTGTGTTAGAGTTTTAGTTTGATTGCTGACTGTGTTAGACAGAGTTTTAGTTTGATTGCTAACTGTGTTAGAGTTTTAGTTTGATTGCTGACTGTGTTAGACAGAGTTTTAGTTTGATTGCTAACTGTGTTAGAGTTTTAGTTTGATTGCTGACCGTGTTAGACAGAGTTTTAGTTTGATTGCTAACTGTGTTAGACATAGTTTTAGTTTGATTGCTAACTTGGTTAGAGTTACAGTACCTGTCAAAAGTTTGGACACACCTACTCATTCAAGGGTTTTTCTTTATTTTTACTATGTTCTACATTGTAGAATAATAGTGAAGACATCAAAACTATGAAATAACACATATGGAATCATGTAGTAACCAAAAAAGTGTTAAACAAATCAAAATATATTTTATATTTGAGATTCTTCAAAGTAGCCACCCTTTGCCTTTATGATAGCTTTGCACACTCTTGGCATTCTCTCAACCAGCTTCATGAGGTAGTCACCTAGAATGCCCTGGACCATGAGTGCCCTGACTTTATTAACACGTGTCCCTTGTTAAAAGTTAATTTGTGGAATTTCTTTACTTATTAATGCGTCTGAGACAATCAGTTGTGTTGTGACAAGGTAGGGGTGGTATACAGAAGATAGCCCTATTTGGTAAAAGACCAAGTCCATATTATGGCAAGAACAGCTCAAATAAGCAAAGAGAAACAACAGGCCATCATTACTTTAAGACATGAAGGTCAGTCAATCTGGAAAAATGTAAAAAACGTTGAAAGTTTCTTCAAGTGCAGCTGCAAAAACCATCAAGCGCTATGATGAAACTGGCTCTCATAAGGACCACCACAGGAAAGGAAGACCCAGAGTTACCTCTGCTGCAGAGGATAAGTTCATTAGCGTTAACTGCACCTCAGAAATTGCAGCCCAAATAAATGCTTCAGAGAGTTCAAGTAACAGACACATCTCAACATCAACTATTCAGAGGAGACTGACTTGATATTTTTGGTTCCAACCGCCGGGTCTTTGTGAGATGCAGAGTAGGTGAACGGATGATCTCCGCATGTGTGGTTCCCACCGTGAAGCATGGAGGAGGAGATGTGATGGTGTGGGGGTGCTTTGCTGGTGACACTGTCTGTAATTTATTTAGAATTCAAGGCACACTTAACCAGCATGGCTACCACAGCATTCTGCAGGGATACGCTATCCCATCTGGTTTGCGCTTAGTGGGACTTAGTGGGATCATTTGTTTTTCAACAGGACCTCCAGGCTGTATAAGGGCTATTTGACCAAGAAGAGTGATGAGGTGCTGCATCAGATAACCTGGCCTCCACAATCACCCAACCTCAACCCAATTGAGATGGTTTGGGATGAGTTGGACTGCAGAGTGAAGGAAAAGCAGCCAACAAGTGCTCAGCATATGTGGGAACTCCTTCAAGACTGTTGGTAAAGCATTCCAGGTGAAGCTGGTTGAGAGAATGCCAAGAGTGTGCAAAGATGTCATCAAGGCAACGGGGGGCTACTTTAAAGAATCAAAAATCAAAAATATATTTTGATTTGTTTAACACTTTTTTGGTTACTATGCTAGCAGGCTAAACTACGAGGCTAGGCCTGGAGGCTACGCTAGCAGGCTACACTAGGAGGCTATGCTAGCAGGCTACAGTGCATGGAAGGCTTCATTAGGAAGCTAGGCCAGGAGGCTACACTAACTCCCTTCAACCTGCATCACAGTTGGCTAACTTTTAGCTGGAAGGCTCCACTGGAAGGCTAGGCTAGGCTACGTTATAAGGCTACGTTAGGCCACACAGGCTAGACAATGACTCCCTTCAACTCTGCTCTTTCTAACCTGCATGCTGTTAGCTAGAGTAAGCGTGATGCAGAATGATATCTAAAACAGACCATTTGTATATTCTAGATTGTTCCATGACCAGACACAGCTACACATACTGTATTGGCTGCAATACTCTGATCCAAGCCATGAACAGGTTCCTGCTGTCATCATGTTTAACCACAGAGCCTATCTAACCTGGACTTTATTATTATTTTTCATCCCCTCTTTTCTCTTTTCTTGTTCTGTCCTTCATCTCACCCCGTTCTCCTCCAGCGCGGCCAGCGGCTTGTTGATGCTGTTGACGAACTTGTTGACGTGCTCAAAGTGTTTTGTCATCTCTGTGGCGAGCACCATGTCTATGATGGCCTGACGCAGTGTACGGTACTCATTCCTAAAGAGAGAGAGAGACAGCGAGGGGGGGAGGAGAAAGAGAGAGAAAGAGAAGAACAGAGAGAGAGAGCGAGAGAGACAGCGAGAGGGAGGGGGTGAGAGAGAGAGGGGGGAGAAAGAGAGAGAGAAAGAGAGAAGAACAGAGAGAGAGAGAAAGAAGCAGTGGAGGACAGAGAGGAAGGGGGGTAGGGAGAAGGGGGAAGAACAGAGAGCAAGACACGTTTACACAAAAAACATTGGTAAATAAATGTGCTGAAAGCCCCTCTGGACAGTTCTAGCCTCCTGACTGTAGTGACAGAGGAGAGGAATGAATGGAGTGATTGTGTACCTTCCCCCATCCGAGGGAGAGCAGTGCATGAGACACACTGCTCTGGGACTCAAATCACATGACTGTCCTGCCTCACTGTCTCTCTCACACACACAGACAGACAGACCAAACAGCCTCCCAGAAAACCCACAGCCAGCCAGCCAGCCAGCCAGCCAGCCAGCCAGCCAGCCAGCCAGCCAGACAGACAGACAGACAGACAGACAGACAGACAGACAGACAGACAGACAGACAGACAGACGTACCTCTCCATGTTCTTGAAGATGTTACACTTGTCGTCCCGTGTGGTGATCTGGAAGGCAAGGGCAGCGTGGTGGCTCTCTAGCACGGCCGTGTCGTTGTACAAGATGGCCAGCTCACTTCCTGCGTTACACAGGAAGCTGTTGGTGCGTCCCGGGTGATCCACGTCGTGTACCGTGGCTGCTATCAGAGACGCCACCTCATCAATCTGCTCCAGACTTTGCTGTTAGGGAAAGAAGAAGCGACTAGTGTTTTATTCATATTTAATATTAATGGAGAAGTTAGCGACAGGGGGATTCAAACTAGCGACCTTTTGGTTACAGGCCCAATGATCTAACGGCTAGGCTACCTGCTGCTGAATTATATTCATATTATTTATACCACCAAATGATCATTACTATTATCATTTTTAGTATGTGAACCTTGCAGGAACTGAACCCACAGACTTGGTGTTGCTAGTGACGTGATCTTACTAACTGAATCACTGATTGAATAGGCTGCATGTTTTAGGGGCTTTCTTAATCATGTATTTGTGTTGTGTCATGTTGTTTTAGGGGCTTTCTTAATCATGTATTTGTGTTGTGTCATGTTGTCTTAGGGGCTTTCTTAAACATGTATTTGTGTCATGTAGTATGTCCTGTTTGCACCACTCCACATAACCCCAGCGGGCAAAATTGGGCAAAGTTAGTTGAAATGAAGTCATTTAAACCAGTTTTGGCAGCTGGGAGGTTCCCTTGCAGGAAAGCCTGTTTGTGACAGAGGTCTAACCCGAGCCACAGCCTCTGATAGGTTAGTTTACCCTGGTGTGAGGTCAAAGGTGGGCTAACCACTGGTCGGCAGGGCTAAGCCAATGATAGATCACTTTGGTGTGGTCAGGAATAGAAGGTTTAATAATCAGCTTAGTTAGAGAACAGCACTGTAGAGCAGTCCTCATCAGCAGTTAGTGGAACAACATATACTGTCTGGGTCAAACAATGGCTCTGTGACCAAAGACAGACACACACAAGCAAACGTAGCCACAAACACACCGCCAGATATACACGCACGCACACAGACACAAACACACCGCCAGGTATGCACGCACACGGACACAAACACACCGCCAGGTATGCACGCACGCACGCACGCACACGGACACAAACACACCATCAGGTATGCACGCACACACACGGACACAAACACACCGTCAGGTATGCACGCACACACACGGACACAAACACACCACCAGGTATGCACGCACATAGCCACGGGAAGTAGTTTGGGGGTATGGGTGCTGCAAATCTTTTAGCAATTGTTTTTTTTGGGGGGGGGTGCAGAATTAATGGGGGGGGTCCGCGTTGAAGACGTCGATATCGGTCCTCTAATACAGAACTAATTAAGGCCCAGTGCACTACACACACACACAGGTCCAGACACACACACTCCTAAAATGATTAGTCTAGATGACTCTAGTGACATGTAGTTCCATGTTAGAGAGTAAAGGAGTCAAAGACTTTAGGATTATGACTTCCCACTGGGCACAGACAGCAGTTCAACGTCTAGTTTTGATTGACATTTGGTTGAGTTGTCAACTAACATGAATTCAATGTGAAATCAACAAAAAATGTCACAATGTCAATGGATTTAGGTTGCAAGTTGGGTAAAAAAAAATAATAATGAAAATCCCTTATGTTGATGAACTTTTGTAAATCCAAACAGTTTTCCACGTTAATTCAACGTCATCACATTACATTTTTGTTGTTGAAATGAGGTGGAATCACCGTTTATTCAACCAGTTTTTGCCCAGTGGGGAGGGTTGATTCCAGGAATCTTCTAACTGGAATTCATGGAAAACTTGGACATTTTGGGGAAGCTACCGGCATTGTGCAACTCTAATTAGGACTTGGATTAAGCCATGCTTGTGATTTGAGGAATGTCAGCCCAGGATTGACTCATTGCTGTGTGCTTATTTCATTTCAATGCATGTTTGTTACAAATGTTTTACTTTTGCTGTCTCTGAACAGCTCATACAGATGTACCTGTATAAATGAGGGGCAAACAAACATGCAAACAAACCAAACAAGGCAAGACAAGACAAAACCAACCAACCAAACAAGACAAAAACAAACAAACTAGTCAAAACAAGACAAAAACAAACAAACTAGTCAAAACAAGACAAAACAAACAAAAAAGACAAAACAAACAAGACAAAAACAAACAAGTCAAGTCAAAACAAGACAAACAAACAAATAAACAAGACAAAACTGTCTGACCCAGTGGCGGCCATCTTGGACAGCCATCTTACCTTGACCCTCTCCTTGCAGAGGAAGTATGCGGTAGCGTGCAGGACATCGGCAGCATGTGAGGAGTTGTGGTAGGAGTTGGTGGAGTGGTAGTTAGCCTCGATCCCCTGCAGCCAGGAGCGGAGAGTGGCCTCGGGACAGCTCAGGAACTCACACACCCCGAACCGAGAGAAGATCTTCAGGCCCAGATAGGTCAGAGGCCTGGGAGGAGAGAATTACCAGACAGCATGAAGGTTAGGGCTAACAGAATGGAGGAGTTCAATACCACAGAGTTAAGTACAGTACACTGGGTAACCTCATCTCTCCTGCCATAACCCAGCTTCCCAATCCAATCCCTCTGACACTCAACAGGTCATTTATAGTGCACTATTTTTCACCAGGGCCCATATGGGTGATCCCCCCCCCACACACACACAAAAAACATGATTTGGGGGATTTTCACGTAATGTAATCCACAGAATGGTACTTTGAAGGAAGGATTGTTGACATATATTTTATATTTGCATCTTAAAGATATGTTCAGGTATTTTTGAGACTAAGAAAGTATTTTTTAAACCTGCCACTTTGGGCTGGATGTGTCAATGTGTACTGTACTTCATACATGCATAATCTATGAGCAGATTTCGTTTTACCTCAATTAGCCACAAAATCCATAGATGAAAATGACTGCTTCTTTTAGCTATATTTGTATTTGTATTTATTATAGATCCCCATTAGCTGCTACTCTTCCTGGGGTCCAGCAGAATTAAGGCAGTTATACAATTTTAAAAACATTACAATACATTCATTACAGAATTCACAACACACTAAGTGTGTGCCCTCAGGCCCATAGTCCACTGCCACAAATCTACAGTGCAAAATCCATGTGTACGTGTGTGTATAGTGTGTATGTTATCATGTGTTTGTATGCATGTGTCTGTGCCTTTGTGTGTGTCTCTTCACAGTCCCCGCTGTTCCATAAGGTGTATTTTTACCTGCTTTTTAAATCTGATTCTACTGCTTGCATCAGTTACCTGATGTGGAATAGAGTTCCATGTAGTCATGGCTCTATGTAGTACTGTGAGCCTCCCATAGTCTGTTCTGGACTTGGGGATTATGAAGAGACCTCTGGTGGCATGTCTTGTGGGGTATGTATGGGTGTCTGAGCTGTGTGCTAGTAGTTTAAACAGACCTCTGGTGGTATGTCTTGTGGGGTATGTATGGGTGTCTGAGCTGTGTGCTAGTAGTTTAAACAGACCTCTGGTGGTATGTCTTGTGGGGTATGCATGGGTGTCTGAGCTGTGTGCTAGTAGTTTAAACAGACCTCTGGTGGTATGTCTTGTTGGGTATGTATGGGTGTCTGAGCTGTGTGCTAGTAGTTTAAACAGACCTCTGGTGGTATGTCTTGTGGGGTATGTATGGGTGTCTGAGCTGTGTGCTAGTAGTTTAAACAGACAGCTCAGTGCTTTCAGCTTGTCAACACCTCTTACAAAAACAAGTAATGATGAAGTCAATCTCTCCTCCACTTTGAGCCATGAGAGATTGACATGCATGTCATTAATGTTAGCTCTCTGTGTACTTTTAAGTACCAGCCGTGCTGCCCTGTTCTGAACCAACTGCAATTTCTCAAGTCCCTCTTCGTGGCACCTGACCACACGACTGAACAGTAGTCCAGGTGTGACAAAACTAGGGCCCATAGGACCTGCCTTGTTGATAGTGTTGTTAAGAAGCCAGAGCAGCGCTTTATTATGGACAGACTTCTCCCCATCTTGGCTACTGTTGTATCAATATGTTTTGACCATGACAGTTTATAATCCAGGGTTACTCCAAGAAGTGTAGTCACCTCAACTTGCTCAATTTCCACATTATTCATTACGAGATGTAGTTGAGGTTTAGGGTATAGTGAATGATTTGTCCCAAATACAATGCTTTAAGTTTTGGAAATATTTAGGACTAACTTATTCCTTGCTACCCATTCCGAAACTAACTGCAGCTCTTTGTTAAGTGTTTCAGTCGCTGTGGTAGCTGACGTTGAGTCAGCTACCACAATGTGGAACTCTATTCCACATCAGGTAACTGATGCAAGCAGTAGAATCAGATTTAAAAAGCAGGTAAAAATACACCTTATGGAACAGCGGGGACTGTGAAGAGACACACACAAAGGCACAGACACATGCATACAAACACATGATAACATACACACTATACACACACGTACACATGGATTTTGCTCTGTAGATTTGTGGTAGTGGACTATGGGCCTGAGGGCACACACTTAGTGTGTTGTGAATTCTGTAATGAATGTATTGTAATGTTTTTAAAATTGTATAACTGCCTTAATTCTGCTGGACCCCAGGAAGAGTAGCAGCTAATGGGGATCCATAATAAATGGTAGCTGTTGAGTCATCCGCATACATCCGCATACATAGACACACTGGCCTTACTCAAAGCCAGTGGCATGTCATTAGTAAAGATTGAAAAAAGCAAGGGGCTTAAACTGCTACCCTGGGGAATTCCTGCTTCTACCTGGATTGTGTTAAAGAGGCTTCCATCTGTTAGACAAGTAACTCTTTATCCACATTATAGCAGGGGCTGTAAAGCCATAACACACATTTTTCCAGCAGCAGATCAATAATGTCAAAAGCTGTAAAGTCTAACAAGACAGCCCCTACAAGCTGTATTGCGCCATTTTCCCTACATTTCCCCCCCACGTGGGCCAGCCCCCTAGCAATTAGAGTTCCAACCAATGAGCTTCAGCCCCTTACATTTGAGATAACAGGAGAATCTCTTTCAAGCATAATTGAGAAATAATGAATTTATGTTTTAATATGTCTGAAATTTTGGCCTTTATACAGGCCTGCTTTAAAACTCCATAATGTTTAATCTGTAGTTGATACAAAACAAAAATTGGTGTCATGTAATGCTTTACCGCTTGCTCTTTAATATGAGTAGTATTTTGATTTCAGTAACTTATGAATACTAAAAATCTGAAAATTGAAAATATACCATTTTTGAATTTGACAAATATTTCAATATATTGTTGAACAAGAACATAATATACTCTACAGACATATCAAAGTTCCAGAGTGGGATCTCTGCTACTTTCAGAGATGATTTGTAAGAATTACCAACAGAGTGAATGTGAAAATGGATTCAAAATGGTCGCCCTCTGCCGGTGATTTGCAGGATGTGCAATGACATAAGTAAAAGGAAGGCTGTGATTGGTTACATTGCCTACTATGCCAATTTCTATGTATAAAATGGGCCATAACTTATAAAATAGCAGAGATTCCACTTTGGAACTTTGATATGCCCGTATTGTATTATTATATTCAACAATATATTGAAACATTTGGCAAATGAAAAACATATTCATGTTTATATTTTTCAATATTCATACATTCATGTAAGAAAATTGTTATTGAAATCAAAATACTAATCATATTACAAAGCAAGTGGTGAAGCTTCACATGACACCGATTGCTTTCTTTGTAGCACCTATAGATAAAACATCATGAAGTCTTAAAGGAGGCCTGGGTAAAGCCAAAAAATGGCACAAATATTCCAACTTCCATGAATTATTTCTCAAATATGCTTTTAGATACATAGGAATTAAATGGATAAAATGGAGTGAAAAATCCCTAAATCAAGGTGTTTTTTTTTTGTCCTGGTTTTGTGAGGAATCACCCATATGGCTCTGGTCGAAAGTAGTGCACTACATAGGGAATATGGTCCCATTTAGGATGCACCCATTAGCTTTACAGCCTGTGTACAGTACTGAAACAGATGGAGTTTGTAGAATTCTCTCTGTATTTCTGTGGCTCTGGACCTCTCTAAACTAAACCACAGTAGAGATGAATGAGAAAGTCTTTATGACCGGACTCATGGCTTCTGATTCCACCATCTGGGATACTGTTTTCCTCAGTTATTTTGATAAAGCTGGCTAAAGTGAATATTTATAAAAGTGTTACTACAGCATTATAACAGTGTTATAACCTCCCCACACCATTTCAGACTGGCAGCATCCAGGTTGAATGTTATTATAACATTAGAGTGTTATTACAGTGTTATAACCTCCCCTCAACATTTCAGACAGGCAGTCTCCAGGTTGAATGTTATTACAGTGTTATAACCTCTCCTTACCGTTTCACAGGCAGTCTCCAGGTTGAATGTTATTACAGTGTTATAACCTCTCCTCACCGTTTCAGACAGGCAGTCTCCAGGTTGAATGTTATTACAGTGTTATAACCTCTCCTCACCGTTTCAGACGGGCAGTCTCCAGGTTGAATGTTATTACAGTGTTATAACCTCCCCTCACTGTTTCAGACAGGCAGTCTCCAGGTTGAATGTTATTACAGTGTTATAAGCTCTCACCATTTCAGACAGGCAGTCTCCAGGTTGAATGTTATTACAGTGTTATAAGCTCTCCTCACCATTTCAGACAGGCAGTCTCCAGGTTGAATGTTATTACAGTGTTATAACCTCCCCTCACCGTTTCAGACAGGCAGTCTCCAGGTTGAATGTTATTACAGTGTTATAACCTCCCCTCACCGTTTCAGACAGGCAGTCTCCAGGTTGAATGTTATTACAGTGTTATAACCTCTCCTCACCGTTTCAGACAGGCAGTCTCCAGGTTGAAGATGTCAAAGTCCCAGGAGTCTTCATTCTCCATTGTCTGGGCAACGTGAGGAGGGATGTCATTCAACGACAGGGGCATGGCTAGGTGACTTGGGAGGTGGGGCTCTGATGGGGGGATGGTGCGGGGATAAGGAGAGGGGGAGATGTGGGGAGAGAGAGGGGGAGATGTGGGGAGAGATGTGGGGATAAGGAGGGGGAGATGTGGGGAGAGAGAGGGGGACAGCGCGGGGAGAGAGAGGGGGAGATGTGGGGATAAGGAGAGGGGGCGATGTGGGAAGAGAGAGGGGGAGATGTGGGGAGAGAGAGACAAATCAAAATGGCACTTTACGTGATGATCATCATCATCATCATCTTCATCACTATGCCAGGAGAGCAATACTGTACGTACGCTTCGTAGCAAAGATGTATTCGTTTCCTGATAATCTGCGCAAGCCATCCTGTGAAAGAATGAGAGAGAGACAGAGAGAGAGAGAGAGAGAGAGAGAGTAATAATTATATCAGTCCATAGTTTCAGATACTGTCAAATCAAATGAATGTCATGAAACTACTACACCCAATCTATAACCATGTACCACTTTAATAGACTACAGCTCAGCATTCAACACCATAGTATCTTCCAATCTCATCATTAAGCTGGAGGCCCTGGGTCTCAACAACGCCCTGTGCAATTGGGTCCTGGACTTTCTGACGGGCCGCCCCCAGGTGGGGAAGGTTGGAAACAACATCTCCACTTTGCTGACCATCAAAACTGGGGCCCCACAAGGGTGCGTGCTCAGCCCCCTCCTGTACTCCCTGTTCACCCATGACTGCGTGGCCATGCACGCCTCCAACTCAATCATCAAGTTTGTAGATGACACAACAGTAGTGGGCTTGATTACCAACAACAAAGAGACAGCCTACAGGGAGGAGGTGAGGGCACTCAGAGTGTGGTGTCAGGAAAACAAGCTCTCACTCAACGTCAACAAAACAAAGGAGATGATCATGGACTTCAGGAAACAGCAGAGGGAGCACCCCCATCCACATCGAAGGGACAGTAGTGGAGAAGGTGGAAAGTTTTACGTTCCTCGGCGTACACATCACAGACAAACTGAAATGGTCCACCCACACTGACAGTGTGGTGAAGGCGCAACAGAGCCTCTTCAACCTCAGGAGACGGAAGAAATTTGACTTGTCACCTAAAACCCTGACAAACTTTTACAGATGCACAATCGAGAGCATCCTGTCGGGCTGTATCACCGCCTGGTACGGTAATTGCACCACCCTCAACAGCAAGGCTCTCCAGAGGGTGGTGCGGTCTGCACAACGCATCACCGGGGGCAAACTACCTGCCCTCCAAGACACCTACAGCACCCGATGTCACAGGAAGGCCAAAAAGATCAAAGACAACAACCACCCAAGCTACTGGCTGTTCACCCCGCTACCCATCCAAGCTACTGGCTGTTCACCCCGCTACCATCCAGAAGGCGAGGTCAGAATAGGTGCATCAAAGCTGGGACTAAGAGAATGAAAAACAGCTTCTATCTCAAAGCCATCAGACTGCTAAACAGCAATCACTAACTCAGAAAGGCTGCTACCTACATAGACACTCATATCAATGGCCACTTTAATAAATGGATCACTAGTCACTTTAAACAATGGCACTTTAATAATGTTTACATATCTTACAAAAAAATAAACATCCTCTCACTGTCAACTAAATTTATTTTCAGTAAACTTAACATGTGTAAATATTTGTATGAACATAACAAGATTCAACAACTGAGACATAAACTGAACAAGTTCCACAGACATGTGACTAACAGAAATTGAATAATGTGTCCATGAACATAGTGGGGGTCAAAATCAAAAGTAACAGTCAGCATCTGGTGTGGCCACCAGCTGCATTAAGTACTGCAGTGCATCTCCTCATGGACTACATCAGATTTGCCAGTTCTTGGTGTGAGATGTTACCCCACTCATCCACCAAGGCACCTGCAAGTTCCCGGACATTTCTGGGGGGAATGGCCCTAGCCCTCATCCTCCGATCCAACAGGTCCCAGACGTGCTCAATGGGATTGAGATCCGGGCTCTTCGCTGGCCATGGCAGAACACTGACATTCCTGTCTTGCAGGAAATCACGCACAGAACGAACAGTATGGCTGGTGGCATTGTCATGCTAGAGGGTCATGGCAGGATGAGCCTGCAGGAAGGGTACCACATGAGGGAGGAGGATGTCTTCCCTGTAACGCACAGTGTTTGGATTGCCTGCGATGACAGCAAGTTCAGTCCGATGATGCTGTGACACACCACCCCAGACCATGATGGACCCTCCACCTCCAAATCGACCCCTCTCCAGAGTACAGGCCTCTGTGTAACGCTCATTCCTTCGACGATAAACGCAAATCTGACCATCACCCCTGGTGAGACAAAACCACGACTCGTCAGGGAAGAGCACTTTTTGCCAGTCTTGTCTGGTCCAGCGACGGTGGGTTTGTGCCCATAGGCGACGTTGTTGCCGGTGATGTCTTTTGTGGACCTGCCTTACAACAGGCCTACAATCCCTCAGTCCAGCCTCTCTCAGCCTATTGTGGACAGTCTGAGCACTGATGGAGGGATTGTGCGTTCCTGGTGTAACTCGGGCAATTGTTGTTGCCATCCTGTATCCTGTACCGATCCTGTGCAGGTGTTGTTACACGTGGTCTGCCACTGCGTGGACGATCAGCTGTCCGTCCTGTCTCCCTGTAGCGCTGTCTTGCCTACCGTCTGCAAGCTGTTAGTGTCTTAACGACCGTTCCACAGGTGCATGTTCATTAATTGTTTATGGTTCATTGAACAAGTATGGAAAACAGTGTTTAAACCCTTTACAATGAACATCTGTGAAGTTATTTTGATTTTTACGAATTATCTTTGAAAGACAGGGTCCTGAAAAAGGGACGTTTCTGTTTTTGCTGAGTTTATGTATATAATGTACTTTATATCATATATTGCACCTTGGCTATGCCGCTCGGCCATCGCTCATCCATATATTTATATGTACATATTCTTATTCCATCCCTTTAGATTGTGTGTATTAGGTAGTTGTTGGGGAATTGTTAGATCACTTGTTAGATATTACTGCACTGTCGGGACTAGAAGCACAAGCATTTCACTACACTCTCAATAACATCTGCTAACCATGTGTATGTGACCAATAACATCTGCTAACTATGTGTATGTGACCAATAACATCTGCTAACCATGTGTATGTGACCAATAACATCTGCTAACCATGTGTATGTGACCAATAACATGTGATTTGATTTAGACGTTTCCTCATCCGTCTTCTTCCTCCACCAGACAGACATGTAATGAGTTACAACTAACCCCCTTGTTCCTCCACCAGACAGACATGTAATGAGTTACAACTAACCCCCTTGTTCCTCCACCAGACAGACATGTAATGAGTTACAACTAACCCCTTGTTCCTCCACCAGACAGACATGTAATGAGTTACAACTAACCCCCTTGTTCCTCCACCAGACAGACATGTAATGAATTACAACTAACCCCCTTGTTCCTCCACCAGACAGACATGTAATGAGTTACAACTAACCCCCTTGTTCCTCCACCAGACAGACATGTAATGAATTACAACTAACCCCCTTGTTCCTATCACCAGACAGACATGTAATGAATTACAACTAACCCCCTTGTTCCTATCACCAGACAGACATGTAATGAATTACAACTAACCCCCTTGTTCCTATCACCAGACAGACATGTAATGAATTACAACTAACCCCCTTGTTCCTATCACCAGACAGACATGTAATGAATTACAACCAACCCCCTTGTTCCTCCACCAGACAGACATGTAATGAATTACAACTAACCCCCTTGTTCCTCCACCAGACAGACATGTAATGAATTACAACTAACCCCCTTGTTCCTATCACCAGACAGACATGTAATGAATTACAACTAACCCCCTTGTTCCTATCACCAGACAGACATGTAATGAATTACAACTAACCCCCTTGTTCCTATCACCAGACAGACATGTAATGAATTACAACTAACCCCTTTGTTCCTATCACCAGACAGACATGTAATGAATTACAACTAACCCCCTTGTTCCTCCACCAGACAGACATGTAATGAATTACAACCAACCCCCTTGTTCCTCCACCATGATCTTGTTACAGACTTCATTCATGATTCAGAGAAAGCCTTCCTAATGTTGCAGCCCCAAGCTAAGTCTGTGTAATCAAAGTCAAATCTGGTTTGGAGAATGATCACCATCATATTTGTGAACCGTACAGTGGTGTCAAAACAGACACTATAAAACAGATCAATCCAATTGGACCATGTCTATGTGCCACGCAAGTCAATGAATGAATCTCTCCCAAAGCCCTTATGACTGTTCCTGTTGTTGTCGCTGCAGCACGTTGTGAATGGGTATTGACCAAGGCAGCTATAGCATCTGTAGTGTGTGTGTGTGTGTGTGTGTGTGTGTGTGTGTGTGTGTTCCTCGTCGTCACAACAGCACGCTAGTGACGCTGCAGCACGTTGTGAATGGGTATTGACCAAGGCAACTATACCATCTGTAGTGTGTGTATGTGTGTGTTCCTCTTGTTGTCGCCACAGCACGGTTTGGGTGTGAATGACACATATTCTGACGTGAGAGAAATGAACCTCTGTGCTCTTAACTGAATAGCTCTCAGTATCTCCCAGCATACCTGGTCTGTGGAGTAGTAGGTAACAGGTAGTACCCTCACCAAGGCTACCACAGCGTCTGCAGTGTGTACTGTCTCTGTGTGTGTGTGTGTCACTGAGAGACAGAGGAGTGAGTGTTTACTTAGCGAGTGAGAAAGGAAGAAGAGCAGGGTTCACCTTTGACCCCACATTGTCGGATCGCAGCGTTGCTTCTGTACACAGCAGCTATTTAAAGACTGTCCTCTCCTGATTCCACAACAGCTCAGCACCGCTTTGAACAGTCTGTCTGTGTGGCGCTATCTGCTCAATGCTAGAACTACAGTACAGGCCCAGAATAAATCACTGTACATGTCGTACCAAAGCAGTTTAGGGTGGAACAAAACATCTGACTCCACAGAATAAATAGCTAATAGTAAACGTATTAAACCCATAACAAGCTACATAAATAATGATCTGGACCACAAGATAGTACTACCATTCAGATAGTTCACATGCTCTCCCTCTCTCAAATTCAAGCTGCTTTATTGTCATGAAAAACATTGTGTTAATCTATCTCTCTCTATCTCTCTCTCTCTCTCTCTCTCTCTCTCTCTCTCTCTCCCC